>NC_081414.1:28256288-28556466 GCF_030272615.1 Cryptomeria japonica
TACTTTATAGTTCTTGTGTTCTACAAATGCAAGAAATAGTTTGACTACCTCAATTCTAGCTACCAGTGCAAAGGTTTCATTGTAATCAATTCCCTCTTTCTGTGAATATCCCTTACACACTAATCTTGCTTTGTTTCTGATTACCTTACCATCTTCATTAAGTTTATTTGTGAATACCAATTTAGTTCCAATTACATTTCTGTGTTTAGGTCAAGGAACCAATGTCCATGTGTTATTCTTTTCAATTTGTTCCAATTCATCTTCCATAGCCTTAATCCAATGTTTATCTTCACATGCCTTAAAAATAGTTGCTGGTTCAATTTGAGAAATTAAGCATACCTCTTCATTTGTTAGTCTTCCTCTTGTCATTACACCTTGATACTTATTCCCAATTATCTGACTTTCAGAGTGATTCAATCTTACATACCTGGGTGTATTCACTTGTTGTTGTTCTTCAGTCACTGTGGAATTCTCTGATGATGCTGGTGTGACTGGATAAACATTCTATACCGGTGCACTCAGAGTAGGTTCATTTATGATTATCTCAATTTCCGGTTTAGAATCTACAGATCTTGAATTACCTATGAACTATTCATCTATCTTCACATTTGCACTCTTAATGATTTTTTGCAATCTTTTATTAAAACATCTATATGCCTTTCTCTTAGATGAATAACCAAGAAATATTCCTTCATCACTTCTAGGATCAAATTTACCAATATAATCATCTCTCCTAATATAATATTTGCTTCCAAATATTCTAAAATATTTAAGAGTAGGAGTATTACCAAACCATAGTTCATGAGTGGTCTTATCGGTTTCACTTTTGATGTGAACTCTGTTGAAAGTGTAAACCGTTGTATTCACTGCTTCTCTCCAATACACATGAGGTAGGTTTTCTTCTGATATCATGCTTCTAGCTACATCTAGAATAGTTTTTTCCTTCCTTTCCACAACTTCATTCTGCTGGGGTGTCTGAGGTGTTGATAGTTGTCTTCTAATTCCATTCACTTCACAGAATGTATTAAATTCCTTAGATGTGAATTCACCTCCTTGATTTGATCTTAAACATTTGATTTTCTTACTGGTTTCATTCTCTACCATTGCCTTGAATAGTTTGAATTTCCCAAAAGCTTCTGATTTCTCCCTGAGAAAAGTAACCCAACACATTCTAGAATAATCATCAATGATTAGCATAAAATATCTATCTCCTTGTAGACTTCTAGTTCTTGGTGGACCACATAAATCAGTATGAATTAAATCAAGAACATTATTGGATTTCTCTAGAATACTCTTAAAAAAAATTCTAACTTTCTTTCCAAATTGACATTCCTTACATACCGGATTGTGAGGTTTTACAATCTTAGGTAAATCCCTTACTGCCTTTGTTGTACTAATCTTTACAATGCAATCAAAATTTACATGACAAAGTCTCTTATGCCATAACCAACTTTCATCAATATGTGCAACCAAACATGTCTTCTCAATGTTATTCAAATGAAAAATATTACCTCTAGTCTGATTACTGGTTGCAATTTCCAAACCGGTTTTATTCATGATTATCCATTTGCTATTCTTGAATTGTAACTAAAATCCCTTTTCAAATAATTGACCAACACTCAAAAGATTATGCTCAAAACCTTCAATATAATAAACGTTGTCAGTATTGTGCTTACCATCAAAAGATATAGTGCCTTTTCCTCTTATCAAACAAGTTTTATTATCCCCAAATCTTACTAGACCTCCATTGTATTCCTGAAAAGTTAAGAATTTACTTTTATCACTAGTCATGTGCTGTGAACATCCAGAATCTATAATCCATTCATCCTTTTCTTCAATTTTAGCTACCAGGGCCTATTCTACCAGTTGTATAGTAGGTGTTGGTTGATCTTCTATTATTGCAACAAAAGGCCATCCATTGTCTATCGGTTCCTCATCAGAATCATCAGTAACTCCTTCATCAACATAGTAACATGATTTGTCTCTATTCTTCTTAAATATGTATCTCTGATATCGAGGGTTAGGCTTATATGTTCTTTTAGCTTCTTCTCTTAATCTTGCATGTCTATTAGGACACCTAGATGCCATATGACCAATTTTATTGTAGTTAAAACATTTAAACGGTGCTTTACCTTCGTACTTACTTCCAATTGGACCTTTAGGCATTTTGCTTGCGAATAGTGCTTCAAGTTCTTCCAATTCTTCATTTTCCTTACGAATGTCTTCAAGTTCTTTTGCATAAAGTGCTTTCCAATCATATTTTTTAGATGATGGTGATGATGCTTTGAAGGCTAAATCGGTCTTAATTGTAGCAACAAGACCAAATTCCTTAAGCTCAAAAGCTGAAAGTTTTCCAACCAAAGTATCTCTAGATGCTGATGTATTAGGCATTGTTCTCAATTCATTAATAGCAGTTACTTTCATTTTGTATGCCGGTGGCAATGCTCTTAAAACTTTAGAAACAATCTCATCTTCACTTAAGGATCCTCCACGACATTGTATACCCAAAACAATTTCATTAACTCTTTCCATAAAAGTAGAAATTCTTTCATCTTCTTCCATTTTTAGATTTTCATACCTAACCCGGAAGCATTCCAGTTTTGCAATTTTGATAGTGGTATCACCTTCATTCAATGTCTCCAATTTATCTCAAGTAGGTTTAGCAGTAGACTGCTCTGATAATCCCATGATTTGTTGATCTGACAATGTGCTCAAAAGTGCTTCCCTTGCTTTGCAATCATTCTCCTAATCTTTAGCCAAGTTTGGTGGATTAGGTTGACTCTATGTAGGACCAACATAGCCATTCTTTGTAACATCCCATATGTCTCTTCCAATGCAATTCAAATGTCTCTCCATTTTGATCTTTCGTATACCATAGTTAGTTCCATCAAGTTTCAAACTGTCCTTCCTGAAATAGTTAGTTACCATAGAATCTCCTCAAGCTGTTAAACTTCTGCAAAAAGAGGTCTTAGCTTTGATACCAATTGTTAGGACCTAGGGGCAACTAGAGGGGGCAGGGGTGAATCAGTTGACTATTAATTTTAACCCAAATATAACTTAATCAAACTTGATGCATAATATCAGTAAACCAAATTTGATGCTAGTTGATAGTTTAATAGTTAATAACAATACTGGTGAAGCTTAATGAATGAAACAAAAAGAGAAACAACATCCACAACACATAACATAGATATTTGTACATGGAAACCCGATAAGGGGAAAAACCATGGTGGGAAACCTTACCCACAATCAGATGATACTACTGCAAATAATATGTGTGTACAAATGGGGTATGCACATGCAGAAAGGCCAACTACCTAGAGCTCACTGCTCAATCACAAAATGAGAGTCACACTGACTACAATTGGATGATTAAATCCAATGTAATGTACTGCCCAAAGTAGCATCTCCAATGTTGGATTCAATACCGGTTAAGCTTTGATTGTCTTCTTCAAACCTTCCTTGAATCTTCAAATGATGTCTGCGTGAGTAGCTTTGCTTAGATTCACATATACCGAATATCACAACCTTATAATACCTTATGTCATTTGTCTATCAATCTCACAATTGAGATCTTAGATATAGACCAAAACCTAAGACCAAATGTGTAGGTCGGCTTACTAATAATATTACAAATGAATCAATATGTGATACATCATGTCGGCTCAATGCATTTACAATAATAATCAATCAATAAATTATCTCCATAATGTGTCATGTTGATCTGGAATAGATAACGCATGTCAGTCCATAGCCTAGACCAATTTGTCGGTAACAACAAATATGCCAACTCAATTAGATCAATAACCAAATCTCCAAAACAAGTGTCCAAACCATGTCTTCGACATAACCAAGTGATCTCCAGATGATAATGGATCACCCTTAGTGTCGGTGAATAATATAACCTATTGGTGAATCAAATACCGGTGACCGTGCATAAGTCACTGAACATGCCGATGAACATAACCAAGGATCTCCAGAAAGATAAGTGTTGATAAATGTTGAAATCAATGACAAAACCAATGCAACACATCCATAATACCAACATTGAGGCCTTCCACATAATATACATCATGTGCCTTAATTTTTCCATTAATGCTTAGAGTTCCTTTTCCCTTTATTTTGATGGAGGAGTTGTCTCCAAACCTTACTGATCCACCATTCCAGTCTTCAAGTTTGATGAATTTCTTTTTTTCACTAGTCATATGGTTTGAGCAACCACTATCTACCACCCATAGATTTTTCCTTTCAGCATGCAAGGCAGTCTGTACTATGAGACTTGATTCTGCCTTTTCCTTTTCTTTCTCAACCCAAACTACTTTGATTTCCTTCTTCTTGTCAGCTACTATATTCAGCTCAGGTTCAGTTACCGGTTCTTGATTTGGATTTTTCTTCATTCGCTTGATCTTCTTGTTTTTGCATAACTTTTCTATGTGTCCAAATTCTTGATAGTTATAGCATTTTATATTTTCATTAAAGGTAACGTGCTTAAAATTATTCTAGGGTACCGGTTTGTTCTTCCTACAATCAAAACTCTTATGTCCATATCCATTACATTGATAGAAGATAACATTCATATCCCGTAGTGCATTAAATGAATTTCTACTTTCATAATTCATAGAAGGCTTATTGTTTAACCTACAGTTAGCTATTTTGTGCCTAAATTTATTAAACTGGTAACAATAACCATGAAAGTCTGATACATATTGGTTTGGCTGTCTTGGTTATGAATGGAACTACCTCATTGGGGGTCTTCCCTTCAGGTTGTTGAATCTGGTGAATCCTTATCGGTCAATTCTGGCATTCCTCCTTGGGTCTGCATATTTATGCATGAAATGTGGCCTCCGTTTCATTTTTGCATATCGGTTTGGATGTCAATTTCTAACAGCGTCAACATATGTCTTTTTGTCAGTATCCTTGCCTATAGTGAATGTCTTCTTTTCTTCACCTTTAATTGAAGAAGTGAACATTATCTCTTTGTTGGATTTACCTTTGTGGGTTGAACCTTGACCAACTTCAAAGCCTAAGCCACCGGTGTCTTTGGATTGCTTTTGTTTGCTCAACATCTTATCCAAAGCCTTAGTGCTGCCTTCATACTTACTTCTTATTTTTATTTCTTCCTTGCTTTCTTCAAGATCCTTTCTGAGCTTTATTATTTCTTCTTCTAGCTCTTGATGCTCCTTTTCTTTCTTTGTCAGATCAAGGGTTGTAGCTTCATTGATCCTCTTAGTTTCTTCCAGCTACAGCTTCAAGTCAGATATGATTTTACTGGACTCTTCCAAAGACTACTTCAAGAGATCTTGTTCATCTACTGCAACAAGCTTAACCCTCTTGAGTTCTCTTCTTGTTTTACTCAATTCTTCAAGTGTATTGATAAGTTCACTCTCCAAATCCACTTCAGTCTCAATATCCTCTTCTTCATCATCTTCATCAGTAGGTCTATCAAGTGCCATAAAAAGATTTACTTTTCTGTCATTTTCATGGTCATCATCTTTTGATGCATCTTCATCATCTGTTGTGTCATCCTTAATGGTATATAGGTTGTTTAGGTTCTGATAGCCTCTTCTTCCCTGCCAGTAGTCATTCCTTTCTCTATCTTTGTTGGCAGATCTTTTGAACTCTCTTGACTCATCTCCATCGATTTCTTTGTGAGGACAACTTGCAGCAAAGTGTCCTACCATCCCACAGTTGAAGCATTTAAGTGGTAGCTTTCCTTTGTACCGGTCAGATCCTCTTTTGAGCTTCCTGACAAAGTTTGCTACTTTAGCATTAGATTCTTCACTGGATTCTTTATGAGTAACAACTTCTTTTCCCTTTTTGGTGATGTTGAATGCTACTTCTTTCCTTGAGGAAGTCTCATAGGTTGATCTCATCTCATAGGCTATTAGGGAGCCAAATAGCTCATCCATTGTAAGTCTTCAGATCCTTGGCTTCTTCAATGGCTGACACCTTAGTATAATATTTGGGAGTGAGAGCTCTAAGTATCTTTTTGACAAGAATCTCATCTTAAATCTCTTCTCTGATTCCTCTAATGGTATTCATAGTTTCATCAAATTTGTGAAGATAGTCTGCAATATTTTCATCATCTTTCATTTTGATTCTTTCAAGTTGACCCCTTAGTGTTTGTAGCTTGGCTTCTTTAACTTTTGCATCTCCCTCAAACAATCTCTACAATTTGTCACATGCCTTATTTGCTAAAATACAGTGCATGACTTTGACAAATTCATTATCAGACAGTCCACTCAAGATAGCATGTTTTGCCTTTGCATTATTCTCATACTCTTTTTTTACATCCGGATTAGTGGGAGGAGTATTAGGAACAACATACCCATTCTTGACTGACATCCACACATCAAACCCAAGAGATGAAATATAGGTCTCCATTCTTCTGCTCCAGAAGGCATAGTTGGATCCATAAAACATGGGGTTTTTTGAGGAAGCAGACTCACTTCTTGCCATTGTGGTCAAAGTCTAGAATCTACCCAAGGTTTAAAGATAACTGGAAACCATGCTCTAATACCAATTGTTGAACATAGAGTACCACTGAGAGGGGGGTGAATCAGTGGTTCTTAAGTTTTTCCTCTTGTGATCTAACTTGACAATATCAGTTATTTACTTAATAACTTAAATAGTCAAACTGGTAATACAAGAAAGAAAGCCAAAGAGACCATACACACACAAGTAAGTCACAACACAAAATTTACGAGGAAAACCCAATATGGGAAAAACCTCGGTGAGAAAAGATGTTGAAGACTACTGCTCCAATCTAGCCTCATAGGTAAAACACAGATTTACAAAGATTTTGGGCACCAACCTGTTGTCTTCAAAATCTGATTCCCTTTAATATCCTTAGAATAATATGATTCAAGCTTGGTGCAGAAAAGACATCAGAGACAAAGAAATTCTCAAGACAACATATGACAAGGTTTGGATAGACCTTCTACACTTAGGGCTTCCTTGGAGCCCAGGTGGGTATACCTTTGTGAATTAAATTCATACTTTCAAACAAAAACCCACAGCAAACCAGTCCAAAAAACCAGTGGATTTATTCACCTTGAAATCAACTGAAAACAAAAGATGGAAATTATACTTAATTTCAGCATTTCGACCAACAAAGCATGCAATAAACAACTTCAATTAATACCAGTGCCTTATCCAAGGTCACAGAGTCATCTAAACTCAAATAAAACTCCTTAAACAATATATCTTTATACTTCCCGTCAGCTTGGTTTCCATTAATCCTTATATATGCCTGACACATACAAGAATTCAAGCATTCCAAATTAAGCTATGGTCCTCAACATTCGAAGTTCCTCTCAAAGAATTTAATGGTATGAGTGATCCCGCGTATTTAATTTCTCTCCTAAAGAGAAAAGCTAACAAACACTTATACTAAAATTGCTTTGCAATTCCATTTCAAACCGAACAACCCTAGATTATTCAGAATGAATACAGTAAATAAATTTGTGAACAAACTTGAAGACAACACAAAGCTTTACTCAAAATCGATGGCCTGTATATTGATATTCAGTTCAAGAAATATTACAATAAATTCCGATTCTCCATTAGACTTAGAAAAGCTCAGATAAATTTCTGCAGCATTTTCTTACAAAATTTTGGTGATCTCCTTTCCTCTAGTCCTGGTATCCATTTATAACAACGTGGATGCACAAAGCTTCGGACCTTTTGAGGAGAGTTTGTTACAAAATAAAGAAGTTACAAGCTTTTTGCAAAAGCAGTTACAAGCACTTTTCAGCTTCTGCAGTTACTTCAACCTGTTATTCTGTTGCAACCTCTTCTGTCTTTTCAGGGGCGCTCTCCAACTGTTTCGGATCCTGGGTGGCATATTTAGTTGCCCACTCACTATATATCTCTTCTGTTGGCCATGAAAAATTAATCACATCATCTTTAATTTTAGTCAACCTTTTCCAAGAATTCCTCAGTTTGTTGACTTCTGAATTAAGAAAACCATAATGTGACTTAAATTTTTCTATCTCTTGTATTGTCACGACAAAGAAAGAAGTATCATCAAGATCAATGATGCCTTTGATTCTTGCTGACAATTTGGCTTCTATCTCCTTAAGCCATATCTGCTTGTCTTTTAACTGATCCTGATTAACAAAAATTCCTAGGAGCAACTCACAAACTTAATCAGTGTATTCCTTCTTAAGTAATTTAACCCTTCTATCCACATTATCCACCTCTATTTCCAATTGCATTAAGACTTTAGCGACATTAGAAGTAGATTTGATAATGGGATTGACTCTTGCTTCATCACAGGATACACACATGAACTCTAGATCTTGCTCCCTAGGTCTCCATCTGTCAAAAATGGGTGTCAAAATGGCCTTATCTCTCCTCAGCTCATTCCACATCTCCATAATTTTTCCCACATTGTTGTTAAGCAATGAGGCATTTATTGTATCTGCAAAACTGAAGATTGTGGCCCTTTCTTTCTCTTCATACTTCCCTGCATATAAGGCTTGAGCCTGTTTCAGGTTTTCTAGTTCTTGAGGAGTAATCTCAATCATTTGAGAGCTGGAGGGTGCTGGAGATGGTGGAAATTCAATGATAGGGCTAGTAGGCGGAGGTCTTGCAGGAGAAGAGGAAATCATCAGTGTTGAAGACTCACCTTGTTGGTGTTGTCCCATCAACTGGCTCTGCAATTTAGCAATGATGCTATCTTTACCTCTTACCTACTCCTTGGCATTGTTATAGGCCTTTAAAACTATTTCCAACTTAATTTGGAGGGCCTCTTTTTCCTTGGCTTCCTTCTTTGGCATTGCAACACTGAATTTTGCAATTTCTAACACAGTACTAGTAGCCTCTACTACCCCTGTACTTTGTACTCTCTTTACCATCATTCCACCAAGGTAACTTGACCCTGGGGTGTCTTTTCCTTTCTTGCTCTCGTTTCTCTTGAGAGACCACATGACTAGTTCAGCATTATCCTTATTGAAAGTAACCCCTTCCATGGGTTTAGTTTCTTTTCTCACTGCATCTAGCACCAAGGCATCAACAATATCCCACTCTAGCAAAATAAGCACTCCAACTTGTGCTACCATATCTCTTCCCTGCTCAGGGGTGATGGTCTTGAATTCCTCCATCATCTCTTGTTTTATTTCTTCCTCCACTGAGGCTGGATCTTTATTGGGCTTCTCAGCCTTTCTTGTCTCACATCTAGCATTATATCTATCTATATGTTGTTTCCAAATGAATTGCATAAATGCTTCCGATGTGACAAAGTTGTCATCAGCTAAAAAGGCACTACTTGCCTTTTTTATCTCAGGATCCCACTCCTGACCTTTTAGTTCAGTGGAGGTAATATCCATTTCAGCATCAATGGGTTCTTCTGGCATCCCTTCCTCCACTTCATCATAGGTGTATGCAATTTCCCCTAAGCTACCCAACTGCAAGAGGTGTTCAACTGCTGCTTGTTCATCTCCTATATGGATAGGGGATTGGGATGGGGAATACAAGGGTGTATCTGATTGCACTTCCTTCCCCACCCTTTTCTTCTTTGGGCTGTCTTTGATGTCAATGACATCTTATATCTTCCTCTTTCCTTTGGATGTAGAGGGCTCTCTTGTTGTAGGCACTAGCACACTGTAACCTGATTTCTTATGCAATGTGTAATCACTAGGAGGAATTGCTTTGCTGGAAGCTGACCTACTTAGGATCACTCTGGCCTTTTCAGGGTTGCTTTTAATCATAGCTTCCCTCTTCTCCTTTAGTGTTTGCATCACATCTTCAAAGCAAACAATCAAAATTTTTATTTTTTCTTCTAATGGGAAGAAGCTAGACAATGGGTCATAGCTAGCATCAAACTGATGCACAAAATCCAAGGCTTTCTTATAAGCCACCCACTTTTCTTTCCTTAGTTCCTGCTCATCTAGATCAAATTCATTCCTGATGAGGTCTTCAGAAAATTGGAATTGATGAGGCCTACCTCTGCATGCTACCTTCTTCCTAAATACACCATTGAAGAAGTCCTCTGGATCAGCACACCTGGACACTGCAGTGGATAAATGATAAGGTTTGAGGAAATCTTCAAAGCAATTCCAGCCTCCCTTTGTTATTACGAATTGGTGGGCTATGGTAGCTGCAGGGAAAATAGTCCCTTTACCTCTGCCTGTTAACTCTGCCTCTTGTAGGCCACCAATTTGCCTAAGGATCTCCGCTATTCCCACTTTGAGAGGGACCTGGTAAGGTAATAAAAATGGAGTACCCCTGAAACCAAAAACTCTGAAAACTGTGGAGACTGGATATAAATTGATGTCGCCCCAGTTATGAACAATTTTGATGTTCTCTGCGAATTCTTTTGGCCTTATGAATTCCAAAAGAACCTTGGAGACTCTTGGGTTATCAGAGCAGAGGAGAGTCCTTATTTTGGAAGCAAAATATTTATCAAACTTTAGGAAACTAGCATCCTCTCTGTCCCATGACAACACAGTACTCCATAATTGTACTGGCATTTTTTCTCCTTCCTTCTCCTTAACCAGGTCTAGTCCACTGGCAAAATAATCACCACCTTTGAAGAGAAAAAGGTGCATTAAGAGTGAATACCATCTGAAAGGTCTATCCACCTTTCCATTCTTTATTCCTATCAACCCTCCATGGATAACATCGGCAATGAAAGAGGCATAATCAAATGTGATAGCAAGAGAAGGATTCAAAATCTGGACAATCATTAGCAAGTAATGATTCGGCATATTTGCTTCAGCATCTTCTCCTAGAACTTGACAAAGTGCCCAGTACATTCCTTTAGCCCTTAGGGTAAACATACTTAATGAGAAGGGCTCTTGTGTGTTGGGTCCTACAACTGTTAACCCTCCTATTTTCACAAAAAGTTCCTTAAGAGGCCCATTCCTGAGATGACTCCTCTGTGCACCATAAACTTGGGCTAATGATGTGAAATTTATAGGTTCTAAGAAGTTTGTGAACTCATTAAGCCCAAATTCTTTTCTAAACTCTTCATCATTAATTTCTACAAGGGTTTTCCCATTTACATCCCGGATGCATCTTGTGACTAGATCATAATTTAATGCCATTTGGGTTAGGAGGTCTATATCCATGAATACCCCTGGGACTACTAATTTCCCAACATCTAGTTCCCAGATACTGTTTTGAGGAGCAGGAGAATTTCTCATCCCAAATCCAACTTTAAACAACCCCAACCTGGACAGTCCAACCTGTGGGTCTCTCAGCCAATTACCTTTGTCGTACAATCCTTCTCCTATCTTCAGACGGGGAGCCCTGGGCACTAACTCTTTGGCCTTTGATGCCTGATTGGTTGACAATGTCAACTGTTCAAAAAAATCATCACATACACTTCTTTCTAAATAGTTAACCTTGCCGGAAAATTCCCTTTTAGGAGCCATTTTAAAAAATGCAAGAAAATGAATATCACTCTTAAACAATCCTGCAGCAAAAGAATTATCTTACTTAGAACACCACACAAGAATTGCTACAAAAATATGAGAGAACCTGATCTTTGCTTGAAGGGATTTGCTCTGCAATTGAACCGACTTGCTCTATATGTGAAGAAGATAAACTCTGCGTCTGCTCTTCTACAAAATCTTTTAAAAGATATCTTCACTCGGTAGTTAGGAAATCAAATATTTGTACTCGGGGCCTTAACTATAACATTGATTCTGCATGCTCCGGCCGTCCCTTCGAAATTGAATTCATATGAGAATTCATATTTTTCGCTCCAACGGGTCACAACATTCCTGCAAGTGTTCCATTTTTCTCTTTCGCAACTTCGTGAAGCATAACTATCGGGTAGCTTAGTCTTGCGAAATAGCGCCAACCGTTCGATCAAAAGAAACTTGATCGAGCGTTAGATTAACTGACGGCTTTGGCCTTTTTCTAGGTCCCACTTTTTTATTGGCTGCATAATACCACGTGGCATCGAATCATTGGCCTTGAAATTCCCTTCACATTCCACTTAATACCGATCGCGTGTCTTTCCTTTTATACCGACGTTTCCACCTTGGTGGGCCCACACTTTCTTCTTAGACCACGTGTCATCATGACACGTGGATGGTTCTCGTTTACTCTCGCTTTTTCGCGGGCATAAGGAGTGAACACTTTACCCTTGCAAAATAGTGTGGACCGTCGGATCATCTCATAAGCTGATCGACATTTAATCTTCTGAAAAGGCTCTCAAGAAGGGTGGGCCCGCTGACTCATCGTGAACACGTGGCATCTAGTCATCTGTGATGCTGATTTGTCGCTCTGTCATCCACTAGAAGGAAACCACAGGGGCCCCACTTTCATCTCAACAGCTCTATCATCCAGGTCATCATCATCTGCGCCTTGACTCACCTCTGGGGCCCGCCTTTTAGCCTTTAACCCTGACCTGCTGACTGTTGTGATTTGTGTCATGTGCCACCATTTTACTCGCTGTCAACAACCAGCTGGATCATCTATGTGGCATGCCATGTGGTTTTTGCTATTTCGTGGGGTATAAAGTATGTGCAACTTCGCCTAGCGAAATAACACGAGCCATGGATCCATCCGCGAAATGCGCACTAGTTACTGGGCCCGACAACTTTAGGAGAAAAAACATACAAGGCATAATTTTTTTCAATTGATCAACGTAACCGCTTAGGCAAATAACAAGGGGGGACACTTCCTGCGACCCCACAACCTATAACTTAAGTGAATAAAGTAACAACAGATTAGAAACCAGAGGGTTTAAAACAAATAAGATAGGATCTAAAATAAAAACCCTTAAACCTTTAAGGCCTAGAACAAAGCTGAAGCACTTGGAATTACACCCTACTCGAAAATTTCAACATACCATAGCCAATCATGGGAAAAGAAAAACCCAATTTTAATCAGTGATAATAGCGGCTCTGACTGGGGATGGTTGATTGCGAGATCAACACAAGAAGACTCAGAAACTCTGGAGAAACAGACCAAAACACAGACCAAAACCAGAAAAGCAGGAAAGAAAACAAAATATGTACAAACAAAGGACCTACCGTGCATGGACATTAAGAGAAATAATGCTTCAGGAATTGTCCATGCACTGGAAATTCCTGCATTTCATCAGCCATATTCTTCAAGAAATATGAATCCTTACCATTTCAGTCACAAACCACAAAATGGCCAATCCATAGTGATTCAAATTTTTTATGCTTTCCTTTATCCTGTCCTTTTGCATTCCACTGAAGAACCATGTCATCAATTTGAAACTTCCTTAGTGATGTCCTTTTATCAAAAAGATACTTTGACTACAACTGGATCTTCTGATTTTTCTTATGGGCAGAAGTCCTAAGTTCCTCCATTTCTACAATTTGGATCATTCGGTTTTCCATTGGTTCAGATACCTCCATGTCCTCACTCTGCAAAAACTTATACACTGGAAGAAGGTTATTTACCGACAGTCTGGCTTGGGTACCATAAACCAACTCAAAAGGTGACATTCCAATGGATTTTTTTACTGTTATTCTATCTGCCCACAAAGCTAACTTCAACTTTTGATCCCAAGATCTTTTATTCTCCTCAAGGATTTTCTTGATGATATTCAATAGGCTTTTATTGCTGGATTCTGCTTGTCCATTCCCCTGGGGGTGATAAGGTGATGAGTATGACATGAGTATACCGTGACTATTGCAAAAGCTTACAAATTCTTCTGATCTGAAACACATAGCATTATCCATTACCAATTTTGCAGGTGTTCCAAATCTAGTCACAATATTATCCATCAGGAAATCAATGACAATTTTATTAGTAGCTCTTCTTGTAAGGATGGCTTCTATCCATTTGGTGAAATAATCAGTGGCCACTATGATCCATCCATGACCTCTCCCTGACTTCTCAACAATTTCTCCAATGAAATCAATGCCCCACTGGACAAAAGGAGCTTCTATAGAGACTGGATTTAGGGGTAAGGCTCCTTCATACTTAAGCTTGGAGGAGAATCTTTGACATGGATCACATCTCCGAACATATGCATGGGTATCTTTAAATAAAGTGGGCCAATAATACCCAGCCCGTATTATCTTACCAGCAGTAGTCTTAGCAGAATAGTGACCTCCACATACTCCATCATGCATTTCAATCAACACCTGTTTAGCTTGAAATTCATCCAAACACATTAGTAACTCTCCATCTCTTTTTCTCCAGAAAAGATCACCCTGAATAAGCACATACTTTTGGGACTTGAGTTTCAAATTTCTTTTCTGATTGTATGTCATTTCTTCTAGGAATATGTCACCTCTCAAAACTTGGATTATCTCTGTGTACCAGGGTTGCCTCTCAATACTAGTGACCAAAACATCTCTAACCTCAACATTGTGTATTTCTACATTCATGAGATTTGACTCAGTCATGAGCTTAGCCAAGCCTAAACCTCTGACCAATTTGGTGATCTTTATCTCCAAGTTGAACTCCTGAATTCTATTAATCCATCTGCATCTCTTTCCAGTAACCTCAGACTGAGACAAAATATCTTTAACTGTAGCATGTGGGACATAAGCAATAATGTTTGCATTTACTAAATATGGCCTAAAAGCCTTAACAGCTTTAACTAGGGCATAAGCTTGTTTCTCCATGGTTTCATATTTTAGTTCTGCTACCTGCAAATATTTACTGTAGAAGGCTATGGGATGTTCATATCCTTCATTGTCCTTCTGTAATAGTACTGTAGCCACTGTGTGATATGAAGCAAAAGAAAACAGAGAAAAAGGCTTACTATAATCAGGGGATTTCAACATTGGTGCCTCTTGGATTGCCTTCTTAATCTCATCAAAAGCTTTTGAAGCTTCTTGATCCCAATGAAACTTTGTATCCTTCTTAAGCAATTTGACAATAGGCTTCACTATCTCTGCGAAGTTTGCAATGAATCTCCTGACAAAATTTACTTTGTCTAAAAAGGATTGGATACCTTTCACATTTTTAGGTTCAGACACCCTATTGATTGCTTCAATTCTCTTAGGGTCTATTCTTACCCCTTCCTTGGAAACTATGTGTCCTAATAACTTTCCTTCAGTGACCCCAAAATGACATTTCTTGGGATTCAGTGACACACCAAATTCCAGGGCTTTATCGAACACCTTCTCTAGATGTCCACAATGATCATCAGCTTTCTTTGAGAAACAATTTAGATCATATTGCTAAACAACCATGATAATATTTATGAATTCTTTAAAAGTCACATCCATAGCTCTCTGAAATGTAGCTCCTACATTTTTTAATCCAAATGGCATTCTCACATATACATAGGTTCCCCATGGAGTAGTGAAAGTTGTTTTAAACTATTCAGACTCCTTTACCAACACTTGATTGTATCCTGAGAAGCCATCCATCATGGATAAAAGATCACAACCTGTCACTCTTTGTAGCATTGCTTCCATATTTGGAGATGAGTAATTATCTTTTAAGGAAGCAACATTCAGATTCCTAAAATCTACATACAATCTGATGTCTCCATTCTTCTTCCTTACTGGGACCAAATTGGAGACCCATGAAGAATGCCTTATTGGTTTGATAATCCCCCCTTCTCTTAATTTAGTCAATTCTTGTTGCATTTTAGTTTCTAATAAGAGGTTGATAGGTCTCTGTTTCTGTCTGAAAGGCTTAGCATCTGGAAGTAAAGGAACTTCATGCTAAAAAAGATCTTGTCTATACGCCTTTAGATCTTCATAAGACCAAGCAAAGACATGATTATACCTTTTCAATAAATTGATAAGGTTAGTCATAACATGAGGGGGTAATTTCTTTCCAATATATACCAACTTAGGGAATGATTCTATCCCCAAGTTTACCTCCTCTAACTCTTCTAACTTGGTGGTAGATTGCTGGTGTAAATGACTATCATTGTAACTAAACATGCTCTCCAGCTCCACCAACCCTTTAGGTATTTCATTGGTTTCCAACTGGACAACATCATTTCCAAACACTGTCTCTCTATTATCTACCACTTCCACCAATGCATTGCAATCAATCTTTTGTCCATCATAATCATCAACACATTGGATAAACCTAAGAATGTCTTCATCATCAGCAAAAACTTGCCAATTGTACACATTATCAGGGATAGCAGGCCTAGATTTTATTTCCACAGTGGAAATACCGGTTAGTGTTGCATCATCATTTTTCAAAGCAATATTAGCTAGGAAATCTGCCATAATATTTTTGGTTCGCTCTATCCAATTAATAGAAAATGCATCAAAATGCTCAATAACATCCCAAACAGCATTCTTATATTGCTTCAATTTATCATTCTTGGATGCATATTTAGATCTCACCTGAGAGACAACCAATTCCGAATCCCCCATTACTTTCAACAGTTGGATTCCATGCTTTTTTGCAACCTCAAGTCCTAGTAACAGGGCTTCATACTCTGCAGTATTATTTGTGCACTAGAATGCCAATAAGAATGAGTACTTAAAAGTTATACCTGACGGGGACACAAAAAGAACCCCTGCTCCAGATCCTTAATGGAGCAAGCTCCATCAAAATACATCTGCCACAACCCATACTGCTATGCTTGTAGCTCGACTACAATTGGGTCAGTATTCTTCAATTGAGGTGAAATCGGTTGGAGTCTAAAGTTATCTAAATCTACATCAATCATACAATTAAGCATACTAGGGTCCACATTTTCAATTACTTTAGGAACTCGTGGCTCTCTGTATAGTTTGACCTGATTACCGCCAATAGGAATAGTAGCATAAGATAAGTCCAGTTGAACATTTCCCCCTACTGCTGCTGCCCACTGCCTGGACAATAACATACCATAGTGGGGTTTAGTATCAGTAACAATAACATCCATTTTGTAAGTGGCTTCAGGAAATGCTGCTATTTTTACTTCTACATCTCTCATTGTGTCTATCACAAGCACTTCTCTGTTATCCATGGCATAGCATTTCCCATACACAGTGGTTATTGATAGCCCTAATTCTTTCATAACACCATAGGGCATTACATTACCAGCAGCTCCTGAGTCTATCATGCAATTTTTAATCAACCAGTTATTGACTAACAAAGTAACATAGAAGGGATCTACCTGAGAAGGCTCCTGAGTGATAGTGGTTCCAACATAGACCTCTGGGGTTTGGAACTCTTGATCCTTTCCAGCTTTAGCCAAACCAGTGGGTAATACTGTGTCACTATCAGATATACTAGAGAATAAAGACAAAGCTGCATCCTTATGTTCTTTAATCTTTAGCAATTCTATTAATGGAACAGTGACTTTCATTTGAGTTAAAGCTTGGGCCATATCAAATGTAGAATTATTACATTTTTCAGTATTAACCTTAACCTTTTCTGTTTTGAATTGACTTGCCCTTTTCACCGCCTCTGCTCTTTGTACATCACCAACACTTTTGTCATCTATACCTTTAGGTAAATCTTTAACTTGTTCATCTTCTTCTTGACCGACCTTAGGAATAGTAGTAGCACTGCTTGATGCCCCCCTTTTTGTGAGTTCTTTTACAAACATAGAACCTAGCTCGCCTTGATCAGTGTCTCTCTTGGTGCTTCTCAGATTATAGTAATGTTTTGCTTTGGCAATTACAGCCTTAGTGAGATTTCTAACTTCTTCCTCACTAGGCCTCCTAAGATGAACTTCTTCATCTTCAATTGTTACCACATTCAATGTAGGATGCCAATCTAAGGCTAACTATCCTTGCACTAACCTTTCACTATCCAGCACATCACTGTATTCACTTTGCATAGATTCCTCATCACTTTCTACAATAATTTCAAACATATTAATGTTAGGCTCTGCTTCTGGTCTCATAGATTCTTCCAAAGCTTGAGCCACTACACACTAATGAGGAGAATGTGGTCCATCACAAGCAATACGCCAAGGAGTATTTTCTATATTATTAACAGTTTTCCCTTTCAAAGGATCCGGTGTGTCTTGACTTTGGGCAATTTTGGGCTTCTCAATTTGGGGTTTACCATCCTTCCAATTTGTATTGTATGGCATATCATGTAATCTAGGAGGTCTATCTTGCTAGTTATAATGGGGCTTATCATTTTTGCTAACCTTGGCAGTCAAATCTTTCATAGCAGTAACCAGTTTTTCCATTTTATCATCCTCTTTAGCAACCTTGTTAGGTTGCTGTTTGGTTTCATGCCATAATCTACCATCTGTCCTTCTTCCTAATTTTCCAGATGCTTTTCTATTACTTTCTACATTTATAGCAATTCTAAAAGTATCCCTCAAGTTATGAGGATTTTTATCTCTCAAAATATAGGCAATTTTGGAATCAAATGCATTGTAGTATGTATTAAGACACATGTTATCATCTAGCCTCATCACTTGATACAATCTGTGCATAGCTTTCTGGAATCTGGCATTGAAATCGGTGACTATTTCATTTTCAAATTTTCTAATATTATTGAACTCATTCAGCATGAAACTCACATTAGTCTTGTCACCATACTGTTTTTGAAAACAATTTTTAAAATCATCCCATGAACCTATGCTATTTACTGGAAGACCTCTGTACCAATCTCTTGCATCATCAACCAAAGATTGAACAAACAACTTCATAATAACATCTTCATCTGCTATCTCATAATCATTTATTAAATCCCCAAAAGATTTCAGATGTTCCTCAGCACTAATTGCATTGTTCCCAGCAAACTTATGGAGTCTGTCTCTTAGCTCAGTAGGAACATGATTTGGATACCCTGGGATCCCATCAAAAAACAATTGCCTATATTGTTCTAAATTGATTGGCCTTCTTTGAAAAGGGGCAATAGCACTATTATTTCCCATGGTCATTTTAGCTTTTGGGATTGGAGATTGAGATGCTTGGGTGTACTGTTTATTCGAGGGTATTTGACTTACCGAGGCAATATTAGCATGTACTGCAGGTTGAGTATTGACCTGAGGAACGGAAATGTGTTGGGGATTAGGCTTGCTAAGATCTTCCGATGGGAATGTAATAGGGGGAGCCTTTAAGTAATTAATCTTTCTTTTAACTTCCTGATTCGCTGCTTCTAACTCAGCCTTTTCCAGTTCCATTTGGAGGTCTTCCTTTTCCTTCCTCATCCTTTCCATCTCTCTCTCATGTGCTAGAATCCTATGAGAAATCTCTTCTGCAGTGTTAGATTCTACTCCATCATCTACCCATTTCTATTTTCCTTTATCTAAATTAGCTTTAGGAAGCTGGGAGTCATTAAATACTTCCCTAATTGGCTGGGCTACTGACTTACAAACTTGTCTATTTTTAGGAATTAGGATTTCCCTAATCATAGGGCCTTCCTCATCACTTTTTTCCTTTTCTTTAGCAAGCATTTCAAGATTAGCTATCTGTCTAAGAAGCCTATCTCTTTCCATTAACTTGGCTTTGATTTCCTTTTCTTTATTTGCCTCCTTTTGGGCTTTTAGGGAGATTAAATGATGGACTCTTTTATTCAAATCTTTGATCTCTTGAGACATCTTATCCTCATCAGGGAAGTTTTCTTCAGAGTCAGATGCATTAATTTGATCTATGTCAATTAGACTAATGTTCCCATCTATTGTCCTAGGAACTGAGTGCCTAATTGCATTTGAACTGGTTCTATCTTTTGTAGAAACACTAGCATGAGATAGATCTTGATTTAAAATAGGTGCATCATCAATATTTCCAAACAATCCAGAATGGAAACCTAAAATATCATGCTCCGAATCTCTAGAAGATGAATTAGACTTTGCATAGACAAGTCGATTTGGCATCTTGCCAGTATTATTGCTTTTCTACACCCATGCAGCATTTGATGGCTCATGCAACACACATCTCTTCTGACCTCTTCGTAACTGTTCTGGCGGACCTTCTTGTAAAGTTTCACGAGGATGTTTCTTCATAAATGATCTCGTGTTCTTATTTCCTTGCATCTCGCTTGTCTTCCTTTTAGAAAATTCGTATCTCACAAGGACTGGTTCAATAGTAATAGAGTCGCCACCCACAAAACTATGGGAAAAATGAAAACAACCAGTCTTACCCACAAACACACAACAATTTTCTTTACAAGTCTCGGCACAGATCTATGTTTATATCTTTGTTATAACTTTCCCCAACAGAGTCACCACTTTTGTTGCCTTCAAAATCTGACTCCCTTTAATATCCTTAGAATAATATGATTCAAGCTTCATGCAGAAAAGACATCAGAGACAAAGAAATTCTCAAGACAACATATGACAAGGTTTGGATAGACCTTCTACACTTAGGGCTTCCTCGGAGCCCAGGTGGGTATACCTTTGTGAATTAAATTCACACTTTCAAACAAAAACCCACATCAAACCAGTCCAGAAAACTAGTGGATTTATTCACCTTGAAATCAACTGAAAACAAAAGATGGAAATTATACTTAATTTCAGCATTTCGACCAACAAAGCATGCAATAAACAACTTCAATTAATACCAGTGCCTTATCCAAGATCACAGAGTCATCTAAACTCAAATAAAACTCCTTAAACAATATATCTTTATACTTCCCGTCAGCTTGGTTTCCATTAATCCTTATATATGCCTGACACATACAAGAATTCAAGCATTCCAAATTAAGCTATGGTCCTCAAAATTCAAAGTTCCTCTCAAAGAATTTACTGGTATGAGTGATCCCACGTATTTAATTTCTCTTCTAAAGAGAAAAGCTAACAAACACTTATACTAAAATTGCTTTGCAATTCCATTTCAAACAGAACAACCCTGGATTATTCAGAATGAATACAGTAAATAAATTTGTGAACAAACTTGAAGACAACACAAAGCTTTACTCAAAACCGATGGCCTGTATATTGATATTCAGTTCAAGAAATATTACAATAAATTCTGATTCTCCATTAGACTTAGAAAAGCTTAGATAAATTTTTGCAACATTTTCTTACAAAATTTTGGTGATCTCCTTTCCTCTAGTCCTGGTATCCATTTATAAAAACATGGATGCACAAAGCTTCGGACATTTTGAGGAGAGTTTGTTACAAAATAAAGAAGTTACAAGCTTTTCGCAAAAGCAGTTACAAGCATTTTTCAGCTTCTGCAGTTACTTCAACCTGTTATTCTGTTGCAACCTCTTTTGTCTTTTCAGGGGCGCTCTCCAACTGTTCCGGATCCTGGGTGGCATATTTAGTTGCCCACTCACTATATATCTCTTCTGTCGGCCATGAAAAATTAATCACATCATCTTTAATTTTAGTCAACCTTTTCCAAGAATTCCTCGGTTTGATGACTTCTGAATTAAGAAAACCATAATGTGACTTAAATTTTTCTATCTCTTGTATTGTCACGACAAAGAAAGAAGTATCATCAAGATCAATGATGCCTTTGATTCTTGCTGACAATTTGGCTTCTATCTCCTTAAGCCATATCTGCTTGTCTTTTAACTGATCCTGATTAACAAAACTTCCTGGGAGCAACTCACAAACTTGATCAGTGTATTCCTTCTTAAGTAATTTAACCCTTCTATCCACATTATCCACCTCTATTGCCAATTGCATTAAGACTTTAGCGACATCAGAAATGGATTTGATAATGGGATTGGCTCTTGCTTCATCACGGGATACACACATGAACTCTAGATCTTGCTCCCTAGGTCTCCATCTGTCAAAAATGGGTGTCAAAATGGCCTTATCTCTCCTCAGCTCATTCCACATCTCCATAATTTTTCCCACATTGTTGTTAAGCAATGAGGCATTTATTGTATCTGCAAAACTAGAGACTGTGGCCCTTACTTTCTCTTCATACTTCCTTGCATATAAGGCTTGAACCTGTTTCAGGTTTTCTAGTTCTTGAGGAGTAATCTCAATCATTTGAGAGCTGGAGGGTGCTAGAGATGGTGGAAATTCAATGATAGGGCTAGTAGGCGAAGGTCTTGTAGGAGAAGAGGAAATCATCAGTGTTGAAGACTCACCTTGTTGGTGTTGTCCCATCAACTGGCTCTGCAATTTAGCAATGATGCTATCATTACCTCTTACCTCCTCCTTGGCATTGCTATAGGCCTTTAAAACTATTTCCAACTTAATTTGGAGGGCCTCTTTTTCCTTGGCTTCCTTCTCTGCCACTACAACACTGAATTTTGCAGTTTCTAACATAGTACTAGTAGCCTCTACTACCCCTGTACTTTGTACTCTCTTTCCCATCATTCCACCAAGATAACTTGACCCTGGGGTGTCTTTTCCTTTCTTTCTCCCATTTCTCTTGAGAGACCACATGACTAGTGCAGCATTATCCTTATTGAAAGTAACCCCTTCCATGGGTTTAGTTTCTTTTCTCACTACATCTAGCACCAGGGCATCAACAATATCCCACTCTGGCAAAATAAACACTCCAGCTTGTGCTACCATATCTCTTCCCTGCTCAGGGGTGATGGTCTTGAGTTCCTCCATCATCTCTTGTTTTATTTCTTCCTCCACTGAGGCTGGATCTTTATTGGGTTGCTCAGCCTTTCTTGTCTCACATCTAGCATTATATCTATCTATATGTTGTTTCCAAATGAATTGCATAAATGCTTCTGATGTGACAAAGTTGTCATCAGCTAAAAAGACACTACTTGCCTTTATTATCTCAGGATTCCACTCCTGGCCTTTTAGTTCAGTGGAGGTAATATCCATTTCAGCATCTATGGGCTCTTCTGGCATCCCTTCCTCCACTTCATCATAGGTGTATGCAATTTTCCCTAAGCTACCCAACTGCAAGAGGTGTTCAGCTGCTGCTTGTTCATCTCCTATATGGATAGGGGATTGGGATGGGGAATACAAGGGTGTATCTGATTGCACTTCCTTCCCTACCCTTTGCTTCTTTGGGCTGTCTTGGATGTCAATGACATCTTGTATCTTCCTCTTTCCTTTGGATGTAGAGGGCTCTCCTGTTGTAGGCACCAGCACACTGTAACTTGATTTCTTATGCAATGTGTAATCACCAGGAGGAATTGCTTTGCTGGAAGCTGACTTGCTTAGGATCACTCTGGCATTTTCAGGGTTGCTTTTAATCATAGCTTCCCTCTTCTCCATTAGTGTTTGCATCACATCTTCGAAGCAAACAATCAAAAAAAAAAAAATTTCTTATAATGGGAAGAAGCTAGACAATGGGTCATAGCTAGCATCAAACTGATGCACAAAATCCAAGGCTTTCTTATAAGCCACCCACTTTTCTTTCCTTAGTTCCTGCTCATCTAGATCAAATTCATTCCTGATGAGGTCTTCAAGAAATCGGAATTGATAAGGCCTACCTCTACATGCTACCTTCTTCCTAAACACACCATTGAAGAAGTCCTCTGGATCAGCACACCTGGACACTGCAGTGGATAAATGATAAGGTTTGAGGAAATCCTCAAAGCAATTCCAGCCTCCCTTTGTTATTACGAATTGGTGGGCTATGGTAGCTACAAGGAAAATAGTCCCTTTACCTCTGCCTGTTAACTCTGCCTCTTGTAGGCCACCAATTTGCCTAAGGATCTCCGCTATTCCCACTTTGAGAGGGACTTGGTAAGGTAATAAAAATGGAGTACCCCTGAAACCAAAAACTCTGAAAACTATGGAGACTGGATATAAATAGATGTTGCCCCAGTTATGAACAATTTTGATGTTCTCTGCGAATTCTTTTGGCCTTAAGAATTCTAGAAGAACCTTGGGGACTCTTGGGTTATCAGAGCAGAGGAGAGTCCTTATTTTGGAAGCAAAATATTTATTAAACTTTAGGAAACTAGCATCCTCTCTGTCCCATGACAACACAGTACTCCATAATTGTACTGGCATTTTTTCTCCTTCCTTCTCCTTAACCAGGTCTAGTGCACTAGCGAAATAATCACCACCTTTGAAGAGAAAAAGGTGCATTAAGAGTGAATACCATCTGAAAGGTCTATCCACCTTTCCATTCTTTATTCCTATCAACCCTCCATGGATAGCATCGGCAATGAAAGAGGCATAATCAAATGTGATAGCAAGAGAAGGATTCAAAATCTAGACAATCATTAGCAAGTAATGATTCAACATATTTGCTTCAGCATCTTCTCCTAGAACTTGACAAAGTGCCTAGTACATTCCTTTAGCCCTTAGGGTAAACATACTTAATGAGAAGGGCTCTTGTGTGTTGGGTACTACAACTGTTAACCCTCCTATTTTCACAAAAAGTTCCTTAAGAGGCCCATTCCTGAGATGACTCCTCTGTGCACCATAAACTTGGGCTAATGATGTGAAATTTATAGGTTCTAAGAAGTTTGTGAACTCATTAAGCCCTAATGTTGTTCTAAACTCTTCAGCATTAATTTCTACAAGGGTTTTCCTAGTTACATCCCAGATGCATCTTGTGACTGGATCATAATTTAGTGCCATTTGGGTTAGCAGGTCTGTATCCATGAATACCCCTGGGACTACTAATTTCCCAACATCTAGTTCCCAGATACTGTTTTGAGGAGCAGGAGAATTTCTCATCCCAAATCCAACTTTAAACAACCCCAACCCGGACAGTCCAACCTGTGGGTCTCTCAGCCAATTACCTTTGTCGTACAATCCTTCTCCTATCTTCAGACGGGGAGCCCTGGGCACTAACTCTTTGGCCTTTGATGCCTGATTGGTTGACAACGTCAACTGTTCTAAAAAATCATCACATACACTTCTTTCTAAATAGTTAACCTTGCCGAAAAATTCCCTTTTAGGAGCCATTTTAAAAAATGCAAGAAAATGAATATCACTCTTAAACAATCCTGCAGCAAAAGAATTATCTTACTTAGAACACCACACAAGAATTGCTACAAAAATATGAGAGAACCTGATCTTTGCTTGAAGGGATTTTCTCTGCAACTTAACCAACTTGCTCTGTATCTGAAGAAGATAAACTCTGTGTCTGCTCTTCTGCAAAATCTTTTAAAAGATATCTTCACTCGGTAGTTAGGAAGTCAAATATTTGTACTTAGGGCCTTAACTATAACATTGATTCCGCATGCTCCGGCCCTCCCTTTGAAATTGAATTCATACGAGAATTCATATTTTTTGCTCCAACGGGTCACAACATTCCTGCAAGTGTTCTATTTTGCTCTTTCGCAACTTCGCGAAGCATAACTATCAGGCAGCTTAGTCCTGCGAAATAGCGCCAACCGTTCGATCAAAAGAAACTTGATCGAGTGTTAGATTAACTGACGGCTTTGGCCTTTTTCTGGGTCCCACTTTTTTATTGGCTGCATAATACCACGTGGCGTCGAATCATTGGCCTTGAAATTCCCTTCGCATTCCACTTAATACCGGTCGCGTGTCTTTCCTTTTATACCGACGTTTCCACCTTGGCGAGCCCACACTTTCTTCTTAGACCACGTGTCATCATGACACGTGGGCAGTTCTCGTTTACTCTCACTATTTTGCGGGCATAAGGAGTGAGCACTTTACCCTTGCGAAATAGCACAGACTGTCGGATCATCTCATAAGTTGATCGGCATTTAATCTTCTGAAAAGGCTCTCAGGAAGGGTGGGCCCGCTGACTCAACGTGAACACGTGGCATCTAGTCATCTACGGTGCTGATTTGTCACTCTGTCATTTGCCAGAAGGAAACCACAAGGGCCCCACTTTCATCTCAACAGCTCTATCGTCCAGGTCATCATCATCTGCACCTTGACTCACCTTTGGGGCCCGCCTTTTAGCCTTTAACCCTGACCTGCTGACTGTTGTGATTTGTGCCACGTGCCACCATTTTACTCGCTGTCAACAACCAGTTGGATCATCTATGTGGCATGCCATGTGGTTTTCTCTATTTCGCGGGGTATAAACTACGCGCAACTTCACCTAGCGAAATAACGCGAGCCGTGGATCCATCCGCCAAATGCGCACTAGTTACTGGGCCCGACAACTTTAGGAGAAAAAACATACAAGGCATAAATTTTTTCAATTGATCAACGTAACCGCTTAGGCAAATAACAAGGGGGGACACTTCCTATGACCCCACGACCCATAACTTAAGTGAATAAAGTAACGACATATTAGAAACCAGAGGGTTTAAAACAAATAAGCTAGGCTCTAAAATAAAAACCCTTAAACCCTTAAGGCCTAGAACAAAGCTGAAGCACTTGGAATTACACCCTACTCGAAAATTTCAACATACCAGAGCCAATCATGGGAAAAGAAAAACCCAATTTTAATCAGTGATAACACAACCCAAGGAGCACCAACCCTTGCACCAAGCTTCAACTTGGTGATGTATATTGAAATACTATTTGAATACAATTTAGACTTCTTATTGTAAATGAATTCTGCAACTCTTGAAACAAAAAAACTCTCTGTTATCTTTCTCTCCCTTTCACACATAGCCTCTCAACACACTATGTCACACTAGGATGCTGCTTGCTCTGCCACACCTTACCAGTTAGGCTCAACTGCTAGACTATGATACTGTCGGTAGAATCCTCTCACCGGTTTGCTTGCTCACACACACTGCAACTTGCTCAGAACACCTTCTAAATTTTTCTCCTTGCTCGCTCTCACTTCTCTTCTCTGCTCAATCTTCATAGCATCAACAACAGCTTCTGTCCAGAACTCTCATTTCTTATTATCTATTTTCCCGCCAGAATGCAATTGAAAAACCTAAGCAGTTAGGGTTTTCTCTTTCCAACACAATCTTCATGAAATCTAATCCCACCTATCTTGGATCAATCACCTGTCCTTGAAGACTGCACCTGCACACGGTTTTCATTATCCAATACATGTTTTTCTTGAAGTCGCAATCATGAATCAGATTTTTTGTTATGAAGTCAGATGACACACAAAGTGTTCCAAAAGTTTCCTTTATGAGAACATCTTGAATCAGATTTTCTTTTCCTTGATTCAGGCGCCAACTGCACCCTAATCTTCCTTTGTCATTCCTTCTTCCTCGAGCCGCAATTAGTTAGGTGCAATCCCGTGATTTGTGGCTCCTTCATTAATGGTGATTATATGTTTCATCAACTCTGTCGATGAGGCTTCACCAACCATAGCACACTTGCCACCTCTACTCCACATGGCATCACACAAGTCAAGACATGGCCCACCAACACACAGTCAGTCTGGCAAACACATATTGGTATATCTCTTTGCTAGTAGAGTTTTCTTCTTCTGTTACCCAGTAGAGCATCCTGTACCAGTTACACATCTTCACCTCTGGTAGTGTGAGACAACTTTTGACATTTTGTCTCTTCATCATAAACAAGCAACCATCCTTCAAACCAATTTGTACTTTATCCTTCAGATTGGTTTCTTTATCCTTATGTGGATCTCCATCATGCCGGTTGACATCAATGACAACTTAGTGCCAAAATGCCAACATACCCAACAAACCTTCCTTAATTTGCATCACCATGATTTTGTCGTAATCCCATTAGACTTTTCCAATACTAGGAATCTCATTCAAGAAATAGAGATATAAACATACAATTAAAGACCCAAACTTGAAAATATGTTTTGTGTCTTGTTTTATTTTCTTCAAGTTACTCAAGATTTCACTTAGGAGTACAAAAAAAAGATCACGCCTTTTATTCTCCTTAAGCATCTGATAATCAATGAATATAGCAGTACCGAAGACTGAGTTTTGCCTACTAGATTGATACACCTTGTAGCCCACCACCATTGAGGCGAATCTTACATTATTATCAACTATATCACTGATTATCATTGACTAGTTGTCATACCGGGAACCGATTATAGCTACCACAGTGGTATTTTGTACTTTTCTTAGGCTCAAAATCTCACCGGTTGCACTCAAGCATGTGACTGCCTTAATGGCCTTCTTTATGATCTTATGTGGTCTGTCCAGCTAGATAAATTCATCATGAACTCTGCTAAGAATGTACCGGACCCATTCTGCTTCATCAAATACCACAAAATTGATAGTCTAAGTGAAACCCTTCTCGTGAATATTCTTGTATTGCAGCTTCAGATTTCCAAGACTATCTACCATATGCTTGTTATAGAGTGAGAGAATATATGAGCTTAGAAGTTCTTCAATGTCATAGTAAATGTATGCCCTTATATCTTCATTATGAAGAACGTCATACGAAACTAAAGAAAATGCTCCTTCCGATCATCTTCAACCAATTTGAAAGGATGTCTTTTGAAAATGGGCATTTCCCTCTCAGAAATCTCAATTACTAGAGGGGTAGAATTTCGAGTTGCAAATGCCATGAAGATTTTAGGGTTTTAAAATGATAGCTTGCTAACAGATAAATACCTCTTGATTCACAATTGGGCGTAGGAAATTGCTAAATGATCACTTCAAGCTCAGTTTTTGCTATCAAATCTCTTCCACTCGACTGCTCTGCTCTTTTATCTCAACCACATTATGAAGAATAAGCTTTCAAAATGCCCTTTTTAAACCTAATTTCCAATTGTAATAAATTCTCAACCTTAAAGCTTCTGGTTACCTTACTTTTCACTATTTCATTCACCATATTACCAAACTATCACAAATCTTCCAGATATCATCTGCATGCTTGATATAGATCTTCTACAACCTTTTGGAGCTAGTTATATATCTTCAAAGAGGGAGTTCTAAAAATTTGCATGAAAAACTCCCCTTAAGGCTAAAAATCCCTAGTTACTGGATGAGGTTCCATCACCAGATTCAGGTGTGGAGTCGTTCGGCTCATTTTGATCTTGTTTCTTTATCCACATTTTCTTATGTTGATTTTTTATTTCATCTACCTTTGCTTTGCCTTTCTCTTTAGATTTGTCCTTATTCACCGATGCATTCTTTCTTCTACAATATCTTGCAATATGACCTTGTTTATTACATGCATGATAGACAACATTTCTCTGCATAGGCCTAAATTTCATCTAATTTGGTCTCATCATGCATTGGTTAGATATATGCCCAAACACCCCACATGCAAAACATCTCTTTTTCTAGAAATTGTTCATCATTCTGCACATATTTGACTTGTGACCAAAGTTGTTGCATATAAAACATTGACCAATAAAGGTAGGACCAGTGTTCACATTATTCATTATTCCATTATTCATTCTACTTCTGCATTGACTTTTCATATGACCAAATTTATTGCAAGTAAAACATCTACCATTGAGTTTATAGGCATTAGGTTGTCTTACCAGAGGTTTCTTGTTCTTTTGCTAATGATTTCTTTGACCAGAACCAGAGGATTCTCCTTTCTCAAATCCAGGTCCTCGCATGTCTTTTCCATATCTCTGACTTTCTAGCATCTCATCTAACCGGGCTGAATCAACTTTGAACTTCTCTTTGTACTCATTAGGAGTAGTCAACTCATCTCTTAGAATTATGATCTATATTTCAAGTTATTTTCTATCATTCCTTGTTTGTACTAATTCAAGCTTAAATTGATCATTCTCATATGTCAATCTGCAACATTCATCAGATTTGTCCTTCAAGGATTGAGTCAAGCTTTCTTCATTCTTCTTTTGGTCTTCAATCTCCTTATTCAAATTTATGACAATAGATTGCATCTCATTCTTTAAAACTACATTCTCCCTGGCCAACTTATCACATTCATCAGTCTTGTCTTGATTTTCAATGATTTGCTCTTCTTTCTCCTTTAGCTTGTCCATCAGCTCCTTTCTCTTTTCTTGAGAAGTGTTCAATTGATCTTTCAGGGTTTCAATGAAGTCTTCAGCTACATTCAGATTTCTTTTTAGGCTACTCTTTTCCTTCATTGCTGCATCAAGATCTTCAAGTGTCACAGTAAGCTGTCTCTACAAACTAGAGTCCATTGATTCAATTTTTTGGATCTTCCTCAAGTTGTTAGGCTTCCTCAGAGGAACTAGGCTCTGATACCAATTGTTGGAATCAAAGAACACTAAGAAGGGGGGGTGAATTAGTGTTCCGGTATTTAAAAATTTGTTAATCTGATTCTTTATCAACCAGATGCACAAATAGGAAACTGAAATGCAGAAACACAAAACAAACAAGCACTTAATCATAACACCAATATTTTTACGTGGAAATATGGAAAGGGAAAACCATGGTGGTATTTGAACCCATAATATTATTATACTATTGCCAGTAGTAAAACAATATTACATGAGAGGAATGCACATGCATTCAAGCACACTACCTAGAGCTCACTGCTCAATTACAAAAGGGCTACAACCTAGAGGAAGGCTCACTACCTTACAAGCTAATAAAAAATGATTACAATGAGTAATGAACTAAATAAAAACATCTGACTATGCCAAATAATAGTTCTAGTTAGGCACAAAGTGATTCTCTGTATTGTTCTAATAAACTTCCCTATTCTGCTCTGCTACTAATTATCGAATCAACAAAACTGAAGGTGCGCACATGAAACTATGCTCAATCACTCCAAAAACATCTCACACACCATATCATCTACCAAAACAATCATCCAAGCTGATCTTATATATCCACACTAACCAAATTGATCTCCCACAAGTCGGCTTCTCAAAATATCAGAATATTAAAAGTGTAGCTTCAAGTCGGCTCAAATATTCACAAAACCACATTCTAGATCCAAAACATATGATCACACACTTTCTGTAAGTTAGTCCAAATACTTCGAACTTACCAACAATCACAAGAATCACCTCAAGAAATCTGGTCCACATGATGCAGCCATGGTCTGGTGGGTCTTCAAAGATAACAAACCAGATCATGCAGCAAGAGTAACACAACAAAAGCAATAACAACACATAGAAATATTACAGAATCAGACACCCGCATCATCATATTATCATCATAGAACATCTGGTAATCAATCGGTTACATGTAGGCTAACTATTGGCCATTTGGTGGAATTGATTATGTGTTGCATTGATGTTTTGTCATTGATGTCAACACTAGCTATTTGGATGCTTTACCGACACCCTTCTGGTCCCAGTAGGTTAAGTGGTTTCTAGTTAACTTGGATCTGGTATTATATGGTAGGCTTTGGTATAGTGTGGTGATGGAATTGGCTTGTTCATGATACTTATACTCATATTTGGTCAGTTGGTTTTGGTTTGGTGATTGGATTTTATCATGCTTGCTTAGAAGATTGGTTTCTGGTTCCGGCAAGGGTTTCATCGACAAAGATTTTTATGGAGATCTTTGATGAATTGCATAAGTGGTGTTGGTGTAGCTTCTAATGGAGTTTCAGGATGCTATTGGTGATCATGTTCGAGACTTGGTGGTTGGAGATCATTGTTGAAGTGTGTGGACCTATACTTGGTCCTGGTTGGTCTAGGTTATGGACCGACTTTAATGTAACATGTGGATAGGACCTATTGATGTATTTCTGAGATGTCTTATGTGTTGATATTATTTGTTTGGTCTAAGGCGGACATGGTTTGTAATTATGTAATCGATTTATTATCTGGTGGTCACCCTAATTGTTTATGATCAAGGGTTTTGTATAAATAGATGTAAGATCTCATTGTAGATAATCATGGTTAATGTAAGAGGTCATGATCAATGAATGTAATGTGTGAATAATGTAATATCATTCAGGTAGAGGAGTTGGTCGATCATTAGAGATTAAATTGGGTTTATGTAAGAGGATTTAGTCCTCCGGTATTGAGCTTAACTGGAACTGTACTTAGGCATAGGAGATGCTATCTTTTGCAGTTCAACACTTCTCTAGATTGTAGTTTGGATTTCTATGTAGTCAGTGAGGCTCCTTTTGTGATGATTAGTTCTCTAGGTTGTTGGCCTTCCTGCAAGTGCAGGCCCCTTCATTGTAATTCACATACTTACTGCATAAGTATTATCTGACTGTGGGTAGGCTTCCCACCATGGTTTTTCCCTTTACCGGGTTTTCCACGTATGAATCTTAGTGTTGTGTGGATGGATTTTATTCTATGATTATTGTTTATGCTTAATTGGATTAACTTCTATTCTGGTATTATTATTTTGGGTTCTGGTATTAAATTTTTAATTGTTGAATGTTCTTGTAATCTGAGACAACTAATTCACCCCCCCCTCTCAGTTGTCTTCCAGTTATATGAACTGTCTAACACTAACATGCCAGATTACAATCCATCCGAAACTGTCAGAGTCATCCAGAGCTCTTATCATGAATCTCAAATCTCATATTGATCAATCTATCTCTAATGACTATAGAAAACAATATATATATCCTTCGAAACACATCTGGGTCAGCCCCAGAAGATTACATTAACCAAGGAAGGAAAATGAAACGTGAAGATCTCATCTACCAAGAACAATCTGGAAGTGTGTACCATAAAGGAAGGTAGGCCAAGGGCCTAAGAACATTGAGTGTGGTGCCAAACTGATCTGTAATCAAAGAAATTGCTCCAGAAAAGAAGAAATCTCCAACTTAGACATTAAGCTCAAAACTGCTCCGGAACCCCGAAACAGTTACTTCGGAAGGAACAACTCACTGGAAAAGAACCCAAATGAACTAGAAATATGGAATAATGCATAATAACATGCCTAGAACCCAAAAATCTGATCCGCAATGAAAGATAAACAACTACTGGAATACACTGAAAGAAACACAGGAAACTGCAACATGAACTGAACAAGAACAAAATGAAGAAAATATTTTTGGTTGATACAAGATTGCTCATAGACCAGGGATGCTCCTGCATCAGACACCCCAGGTAGAAAGAGATGTTCCATGAGTGTCAGTTAGTGAACATCGAAAAGGATTTGGGATTGTAGACACCTCAATGTTGCACAACAAATTAAGTGAATTTTATTCATTTAATTATCCCTATTTCTTCCAATTGATTAAATTAAGATTTAATCAATATATCTATTAGCCTATTAATCAAATTAAAGATTTGATTAATATTTCCCTTCTTCTATCCTAGCAATTTAATTAAATTTACATTTAATTAAAATCTCTCTCATAGCCATTTAATTAAATTTACATTTAATTAAAATTCCCCCTCTAGCCATTTAATTAAATTTACATTTAATTAAAATTTCCCCTCTAGCCATTTAATTAAATTTACATTTAGTTATATTTATATTTAATTAAATCTCCCTTTTTTTAAGCCATTTAATTAAAATCTCCCTCATAGCCATTTAATTAAATTTACATTTAACTAAAATTCCCCTTCTAGCCATTTTTAATTAAATTTACATTCAATCAAAACCACCCACTTGCAAAATTAAAAATCACATTTAAATAAGTCAATATTTATTTAATCTATCAAATGCAAGTTGCAGCCAAAGTTAAAATAAATTAATTTATTTTAATTAAATTCTTTTTTCCCCACCCACTTGCAAAATCCTACATCTCCCACTTGCCTCCTAAACCTCTTCTAGAGCCTTCTAGATTCTTCTAAACCCTTTTAATTAGCCTAATCCCTCTAATCATGTCCTTTCCCTAAATTTAAGGAGGTCACTTCTCAATTTTGGAAGAAAGTCTTCTAAATTCATTAAAGGCTTTATTTCTTCAACAAGCTAACTTGTTGAGTTCCCCCAAATTCGGAAGGACTCTTATAAATTTGTCCCCAAAGTCTTCTTAATCATTAATGGTTAACTCAACCTTCCCCTAATGGTTAGAAACTTTCTCTCTAACTTATCCCTCATCTAACCCAAGGGTCTCATCAAGCACTCATGGCTTTGACCCTAGTTATCCTATTAACCCTTGCACAAGAGTTTACCCCTTGGGTAAAAGCTTTATCCAATGGATAACTCTAACCTAACCTTAACCCTTACCTCCTAAGGAAACCTCCATGTCTCCTCAGGCATTTAATGCCTCTTACATCTCCTCTCAAGCCCTCTCAAGGTGACATTTTTCAACTTGGGATTGGATTGAATCCCTCACATGGATTGATAACTTTCAATCCTAGCCCTTATTGAGATTATTCAATCTCAACCCTCCATTGCCCTATTTTCCCTATAAATAGAGCTCTCATTCTTCATTCTCATATCAAGTTTGTATGCATCTACATTATAGTCTCATAACATTAAGCACATTATCTCTCTTTGATAGAATAGCATTTAGATCATTTTTTATAACATTATAATCTTAGATATATCATGTTAATCTGATATCATGTTAGCTTCATTTTAGTATCATTTTCATATTAGTTTTAGCTTCATATCAATATCTTTCACCATATCATTATCTAGTTTCATATCTAGATCATTCAGTAGGATCATAGTTGCATCCATTTTGATCCTAAAACCATTTAAATCTTGTTCTCTAGGTTGTCATCATGAGGATCAAGTGCTCTTCCAAGTGAGGGCCACCTTAAATCTTAGAGATCTTTAGAGATAGAGGAGCATGGAACGATTTTAAAGAGTTTTGATTCATTAACTTGCTTTGTTTTGTTTTGATTTCTAAATCTAATGCAATATTTCATGTGCATGTTTGAAGTGTTCTTCTCTATTGCAGGTTGATCCCACATTTCCAACATACATGGATATAAACCCCATGCTCATTTTTAATCCAAACATATTCCTTATCTGCAAACCGCTTCCTTTCCTCTTTTGGAATCTCAGCCATATCCTCCAAAAACTAGTTTTCTTTGTTCTTCTTTTCTTGCTTCTTATATGCACATTGTCTGTGCTTACTGCTTCTCTCTTTACTTTGTAACTCAAATTTATTTCTGCCACAATACTTCATCTGGTTTGCCACCATAACCTTACTGTCATCTAGTTCCATCTTGCTATCGGACTTATCTACTAGATCCTTCTGCAAATCCATGCCACCAACTGGTGTAGCCTCTACAACTGACTTCTCATTATTGTAACTCTTTCCAAGACTCAAATTTGTCACTTCTTCTTCCTTCTCCCTTAAGGAAGTCAAAGTGAACTTCTGCTCATCCTTCTCAATAGTGATTAGGTTTCTTCTACAATCATAAATAGCTCTTCTATCAAACTGCCAAGGTCTACCCAACAAGACATGACAAGCACTCATAGAAACAACATCACATAAGACCTCATCTCTAAAAGGTCCAATATTAAAATGCACTAAATACTGCTCCTTCACTTCTATCTTTTGATCATCTTGTAACCAACTCACCTTTTAAGGAAAAGGATGCTTAAGCCTTTGTAACCCAAGCTTCTCTACCATCTCCTCCGATACCAAATTATCAGTACTTCCACTGTCCACAATAACCTTACAACACTTACCAACTAATTTGCATATAGTCCAAAAAAGACTCCTCCGAATAAATCTGGTATCTTCACTACTCTACTCCATAAAGTTCCTCCTAAACATAAGAGATTCTCCCTGCTTTGATGCACATTCAGATTTAGTGACTCTAGCTTCCTTCTCCTCATTTGCCACACAATTTCTTGCCACTCCTTGTGATGCAAAGATTCTTGGAGTAGCTCTCAGTCACCTAGTTGTCTTTCTTGTTCTCTCCACCCTTCTAACTTCTCAAGCCCATCCAATGGTACTTGGTAAGGGTTCTACTAGTTAGACCTCCAAGGTATAGCCACAAATGTCTTACAACAACTCCTCCTATTGAGGATTCCATCTCAATCCATATCACACCTTCCTAACGCTCCAACAAACTTTCCAAAGGATCTTTAATCTCAAACTTGTTCCATGGGTGTAAATGACGTTGACACAGTGTCTTTGATGTCTTCTAAGGGTTTGATCACCTTTAAACCCATTTCCAAGCCTTCTAAAGATCACTTTGACTATATCGGGCTCCAAACAGACCTAATTCAATTAGGCCTCCTTTTACTGTTTCCAGGGCTTAAGTTCACATCTACCCACACAAGGCCACCCAAAAATTATATTTATGAGTACCCTTTTCCTAGTTACATAAAATATTGTAGAATGGCATCTGGGTTCTCCGTACACATGGGGTTTCTATAACTGACCTATTTTTAAGGGTTTTAGGGCTCCCCGAGTGACTTGCAAACTTGGCCTTAGAAAGCTTCACCAGTCAAAACATCTGCACAAAATAATCAGGGATTATTAAAGAGAATTTGGTGCAGGAGCACCTAGTCATGCTTCACTCTCCAATTTTTTTGGTATTTTTCATGCTTAAGTGTCTTGTTAGTTTTGAAATGTTGTCATAGGTTGTGTTTAGTCTTTTCATAGGTGTTTGATCTCATTTTGTGCTTGAGAGATCAAATTTTGCTTCTTAGAGCCTGAATTGTCAATTTTGTGCTTCTAGGCCAAAAAAAGCTAAAAAGTGAGAAATTGCCTTATAGGTCTAGAAATGGTTGGGAAAATTTTGGAACATGTTTTGTTAGTGATTTTTAATCATTTATAAGTGTCTAGGAGGGATAGATAAGTTAGGTTTCTCAAAAATGTCATTTGGAGCAACAAAAGTTGCTTTCTTGTTTGGAAAAGTTGTCATTTTAAAGAAAAAATTGCAAAAGAAAACCTCCTATAGTTGTGTGTACATACAAGACCTCATAACTGCTTCATGGTGCTATAAATATGCCTCCCTCTTCTTTGTATAGGGTTGGCATTTGTATTTGAAGACATTCTCAATTAAAAATATCAAGAATACTGACTTTTTAATGGTTTTTGAACACATTTCCTTGTGACAGTCTGTACTGGACAGCTCCTTTCCATACTGTACTTGCTGGAGATTGTTCTTGATGTACATTCAAGGCATTTGATGCATTAGTTTCATTTGTTAAATATTTCGAAGTTGATTGCATAAATTAGTTTCATTTTTGGCTTTTGATTGTCGTGTCAAGGGTTTGGGCCACAAAAATGCATCAACTTGTCTAAATCCAGGTTTGGGCTCCCATGGATGGACTTAGACAAGTTTTATTGCATTTTTATATTGTAAATATTTCACATTTTATCCAAGGTTGTGAGAAAGAAGAGTTTTTGAGAATATGCTAGGCAAATTGGAAATGGATTTGGCTGGCAATGTGAGTAAGACCAAACTTGTTTGTGCTCAAGACCAATTTGAGTAAGCAAACTTGAGGTAGAGGTTTGCACTAGAATTCAAGGGGTTTTGGATGAATTTGGAGTTCCAAACAATTTACTTTTCATCTTCCAAGTGTGTGTTAATTCTAGCTGGCAACAAGCATACATTTACCAGATTTATGACAGTTAAAATTGGTCTCGGTGCAGAGATGATAACTATTTATTTCACCGTTGGATCTTTATGAATTATGGATATGTTTCTCTTAATCAAGTTGTCTAAAACTCCACTAGAGTGATTGGACTATTATTTTCAGGTTTGGAAGTTATTAATGTCTGAGTGTGTGTTAACTCAAGCTGGCAGCAAGTACCCAGTTTTGGGGAATTAATGAATTTTTGGGTCTAAAATTGCTTTGTGTATATATCCATGCTTTGGAATATTGTGTCAAGTTTTAGAAGGGTTTTATGAAGTTACCACAAACCTTGGTGAAGGTTTTGATGCTCCTCTAACCTCTTAAAGTGTAGTAGAATAGTGAAAGTGCAGTCATAATGCATAAACCAATCAAGTAAATGTTTTTGTTGCAAGTGTTTGTCATATTGTCATGCAGGGAAGTGATGGAAAGTTGATTTAAATAGTGTGGCAAAGGTCCTACATGAATTTGGGGGCTTTGTTTGCAGTTTATAATTGACTTCCTTTGTAACTTGGTTGAAACCCTCTCAAAACCTTACTTATTAGCATAAAAACATGGACAATCACCATACTAGCTTCTCAGGGGCTAAAACTACGAAAAATATTTGAGTTTACACCTTATTGACACCATCCATGTCAATTTTTGTGATGTTTGTGGTCATTGCTACCCTATGCAAGCAAATTTCACTCAATTAGCCCTCCATGGGCTAGTAGCCCTTTTTAGCCCCGTTTTCACCAAGGTTGAATCCGATTGTCCAAATAAAGAATGAACCTTCCAAAATTATCTAAAATAGTTGAAATAAATTCTATGGACCTATTCCCATCAATTTAGGTAATGAAGACATGATTTTGGAGTTTGGACCCCTGGTGGAGGACTTGAGTAACTTGAGGAAGCAAACTAGAACAATGTTGCATAACACACAATAGGGTGGTTGTTTGAGGAGAAGTGTGGGTGTTGGAGTTTGATGTTTCCAAACACTAATTGAATACATTAGAAAAGAATATTCTTGGGTCCACTTATCAAATTAGACCAATTTAGGCTTATTGAGTAACTTCTCACTTAATCTACCTATCATAGTGGTATCAGAGCCTGAGAAAGATTTAGGAGAAAAGAGAAAACAAATTGATTTAGGATCAATAGAATCCTTAGAAGAAAACATGGTGACTAATGCTGAGTTAGCCAAGAAGGTCGAAGACCAAGAAGAAGAAAATAGAGCACTCAGAGAGAGGTTGGAGCTGCTAGCAACAAAACTAGTTGAAGTTGAAGTTAAGACTGAAGAAATCCATGATAAGGTTGGAGATAAGGGCAAAATGGTGGCAATATAAGATGAGGTTCCCATACCTGACCTTGTTCTTGAGAAAGAACCATTCTTGAAGGCTTTGAGAGCCATGAGTGGTAAAACCTTAGAGGGAGTGGCTCTTTTCAGTAAAAAGATGGATCCAGATGCTCTTATAGAATGGATTAAAGGCCTAGAAAACCATTTTGAATGTGATGGAATAACTGAAGCACAAAAGGTTAAAGTAAAAAAATCAAGGTTGAGAGGGGCAGCCTTAACTTGGTGGAAGTTCATCCAAGAGGAAAGGGTGAAAGAAGGTAAGCATCCAATAGCCACCTAGAAAGCAATGGTATCCAAGATTAGAGAAACCTATCTTCCTGAAGACTATGAAATCCAATTACATAGGAAAAGACAAAATTTGAGACAAAAAGACTTAGATGTCAATAGCTACACTAAGGAGTTTCAAAAACTATGCATGAGATCCAAGGTAGTAGAGGACGAGAGTATAAAAGTAGCAAGGTACTTGAATGGATTAAGATGGAACATACAAGAAGAGATGAGTTTGTTATGTCCACAAACAGTTCACAAGTGTTATCAACTAGCACTTAAAGTGGAAGAGAAGATTAAGAAAAAGCAAGAGCAAAGCAATAGAGGAAGAGGTAGGGGTAGAGATGGTAGAGGCCATAGAGGAAGTTTTGGTGGAAGAGGAGATCAAAGGTCCCAAGGAGAAACCAAACTTATTGAGCAAAGTGGGGATTCATATAGCAAGAGCAGCTATAGAGGAAGGGGATCTAGCAACCCAGGTAAAGGTAGATCTAGTGGACCAGGAAGAGGGTCCTACTTCTACACCATGAAATGCTATAACTGTCAGAATTTGGGACACACTACCTACAGATGTCTAGTGAAACCCACCTCATGACAAGGAGGTGAAAGAAAAGTGAATTATGTGCAAGAAAGTGCAACAAGTAGCAAAGCTCATGAAGTGAGCTTGACATCAAAAGATGGTGAGAGTTTGATGATGAGAAGAGTTTTGATAAAGGAGCCAATCAAGGAGGAACCTATTCAAAGAAGGTCATTATTCAGAATTAAGTGCAATATTATGGGAAAGGTATGCAAGGTGGTCATTGATTCAGGATCCACAGATAACATAGTTTCAGAAGAAGCAATGAGGAAACTCAAACTAGAAACAATCCCTCACACACATCCCTATAGAGTCACATGGTTAAATAGGGAGCAACATGTTCTTGTCAATGAACAAACATGGGTAGAATTCACCATAGGAGGGTATCAAGATAAGATCTTATGTGATATTCTTCCAATGGATGCTTGCCATCTACTTTTTGGTAGACCTTGGCAATTTGACAGGAAAGCCATACACAATGGTGAAAAGAACTCCTACTCATTTCAGAAGGATGGTATTACATACAATATTCAGTCTATAAATGAAGAGAAAGAGGGCAGCAGTTCAAAGAATCAGATTATTTTGATAGTGAATGAGAAAGAGTTTATTAACACACTTGAAGAGGGTAAAGGAGTGGGATTTTCACTCATAGTGACACCTAAGGAAGGAAAGAAGGAGAAGAAGGTTGAGATACCACAAGAAGTGCAAAACATACTTGATAACTATAAGGAAATCATAAGGGATGGAACACCTGCAACCTTACCACCTCCTAGAGCCATTAGCCATCAGATATACTTCATACCAGGAGCCTCTTTACCAAACAAAGCAGCCTATGAGATGACACCTGAACAGAACAAAGAAGTGGCAAGACAAGTGCAAGAACTCTTATATCAAAATCTGATAAGAAAAAGCATAAGTCCTTGTGCAGTACCTGTCATTTTAGCACCCAAGAAAGAAGGTACATGGAGATTGAGCACAAATTCAAGAGCCATTAATAGAATCACTATCAGGTATAGATTTCCTATTACAAGGATTGAGGATTTGATGGATTGTTTAGGAGGTGCCAAGTATTTTACAAAAAATGACCTCAAAAGTGGTTATCACCAGATCAGTATAAAAGAAGGTGATGAATGGAAAACAACTTTCAAAACAAATGAAGGTCTTTATGAGTGGCTAGTTATGCCATTTGGCCTTTCTAATGCTCCAAGTACATTCATGAGACTCATGAATGAAGTGTTGCATGATTTCATTAGTAAATTTGAAAGAAAATAAAAGAGAAAGGAAAGGAAAATTAATCCAAGAAAGTTTATGATGAAGTAATTGTTACCAAGAGAAAAGCAAAAACCTTGGAGCATCACCCAAATGTGAAGAAGGAGGCACAAGAACTTTTGAAAGGGGAAAAGCAAAGAAAAACCCCTTGTGATATTATGAATGAGGCAATGCCTAAAAATGAGAGAGAGAGAGAGAGAGAGAGCAAGAAGCTCTTTACAATATTGTCATTAAGAAGAAATGAGAGAGGAGACATCTCTTAAATAGAGATGAGGAGAGGAGTTACAAAGTAACTCCCAAATCTATGAATGCCACCATTCATAAAATGTGTGTACCATGTGTCCACATCCTCTTATGGAGGAAATCTAATATTCCTTAATAAAGGAAAATAAAAAGAAATGACTTGTCCTCACACATGTACTAGAGGACAAATTACATGTAGGAATATCCTAAACTAAATAAAAATAAACCTAAGCTAAGTAAAGATTAAATATTCTAACACCCCCCCTTAAGCTTTACTTGGGGAGCTTACATCAAACCCTTCAATGGGTTGTAATCCAAGATTTTTACAATGAAATTGGAACTTTTCTTTACAAAGTGGCTTGGTCAAAATATCTGCAACTTGGTCTTCCCCCTTGCAATAGAGGAGTGAAACTTGCTTGTCTTCAATTTGTTCTCTAATAAAGTGGTGTTGGAGAGCAATGTGTTTTGTCCTTGCATGGAAAACTGGATTTTTAGCCAAGGCAATGGCACTTTGGTTGTCACAATACAATGGAGTTGGTTCGTGTTGAGGTAGACCCAAATCTTCAAGTAGTCTTCTAAGCCACAAGACTTCTTTGGAAGCATTAGTGCATCCTTTGTACTCAGCTTCAGTGGATCCAAGAGAGGTAGATTGTTGCTTTTTACTATTCCAAGAAATTGCTCCTGAACCAACAAAAAAACAATAACCACAAGTAGATTTCCCATCATTGGGATCTCCACCTAGATCGGAATCAGTAAAACCTTTTAAAGTAAAATCAGAATTTGCATCATAAAACAAACCTACATTAATAGTTCCTTTAATATATCTTAAAATTCTTTTAGCAACTTTAAAGTGTGTTTGTTGAGGTTTAGACATGAATCTTGAAACCAAACCAACACTATAAGCAATATCTAGCCTAGTAAGAGTTAAATAATTTAAACTTCCAACTAATTGTCTATACAAAGTAGGATCAACAAGAGGAGTTTGCATATCAAGCATTAACTTAGTGCCTAATTCAATAGGAATTGAAACATGATGAGCATCATTCATTTTAAACTTATCTATGAGATCTTGAGCATATTTACTTTGAGATAAGAAAATTCCTTTAGAGGTTTGCCAAATTTGCATTCCTAAGAAATAATGTAAAAGACCTAAATCAGTCATTTGAAATTTTTGATTAAGTTGAAACTTAATATCAGAAATCAAAGGATTGGAACTTGAAGTAAGAATCATATCATCTACATACAAGATAATAATTATAATATCATCTTCACTATGTTTAATATACAAGTTAGGATCATTTTTACTTCTAATAAAGCCTTGAGAAAGAAAGAATTCATTAATCTTTGAATACCACTCCCTAGGAGATTGCTTTAATCCATAAATTGATTTCTTTAATTTACAAACTAAGTGTGCATTACCTTCTTTAATAAAACTAGGAGGTTGAGACATATAAATTTCCTCATGTAAATCACCATTAAGAAAAGCACTTTTAACATCCATTTGGTGAATAGGCCAATTCATTCTAGAAGCTAAAGCAAGCACAAGTTTAATTGTAGGCATTTTAGCAACAGGAGCAAAAGTTTCAGTATAATCTAAGCCTTCAATTTGAGAAAAACCTCTAGCAACTAATCTAGCTTTAAATTTACTAACTTGATTATTAGCATTCAATTTGGTTTTATAAAGCCACTTGCAAGAAACAAGATTTTTACCATGAGGCAAGGGAACTAAATCCCAAGTTTGGTTAGAGGTTAAAGTATCATATTCTTCCTTCATTGCTTTTTGCCAATGCGGTTGATTTTTAGCTTGATCAAATGTTTTAGGATCATTAGAATTCATAATAGTAGTCATTAAAGCATAATTACAATAATTAACTCTCCTAGCTTGAAGTTTATCCATTCTAGCTAAGTATTCATCACTATCTTGAATTAAAGATTTAAACCATTTAGGTCTTCTTTTAGAAGTAATGGATTCATCACTAGAAGAAGAGTCATGAGGAGTAGAGTTATTATTATCATCATCACTATCACTAGAAGGAATAGAAAGAGATGCATTAGGAGTATGGTTAAGAGAAGGAGGTTGGTCCTCCACAAGAACAACTTTGGTTTGACCAAGTTCATCATCCTCCACTTTAGAACAATCATGAATGCCCTTTTCTGCAATACAAACATCTCTTGCAACTTTTACCTTGTTAGTAATAGGATTGTAAACTCTATAACCTTTAGTATTTTCATCATAACCAACAAAAATAAAAGGAGAAGATTTAGCATCTAATTTTTTTCTTTTCTCCTTAGGTTTGTGAACATAAGCTATGGAACCAAAAATTCTTAAATTCTGCAAATTAGGCTTTCTACCAGACCAAGCTTCTTCAGGAGTTTTATCCTTTAAGGCTTTGGTAGGTGTTCTATTAATTAAATATGTTGGACAAGCCATAGCTTCAGCCCAAAACTTGTAATCCATATTTTTAGCATGTAATAAACATCTAGCCATTTCAACAATTGTCCTATGCTTCCGTTCTGCCACACCATTTTGTTGTGGTGTATAAGGAACGGTAAGCTCATGTTTAATTCCAAAAGATTTTAAATAAGCATTAAATGCATTATTGACATATTCTCTTCCATTGTCAGTACGAAGAATCTTAATTTTAGAACCAGATTGCCTTTCTACAAACATATGAAATTCAGTAAACACATCAAGCACTTGATCCTTACTATGAAGGAAATATATCCATGTTCTCCTTGAAAAATCATCAACAAAGGTAAGTGTATACCTTGAACCTTGGATGGAGGGATTCTCCATGGGACCCAAGAGATCACTATGAACTAGATGCAATTTAGTATATGCCCTCCAAGATTGACCATGAGGAAAGGGTTCCCTATGCATCTTACCACTCATGCAACCATTACAAACAATTTGAGAAGGAACAATACTGGGCAATCCATCAACCATATTTTCTTTTTGCATCAATGAAATATAATCAGAATTGAGATGGCCAAGTCTTTCATGCCATATAGTAAAATCAACAGTAGTAAGCAAAGAATACTTTGGAGGAGCAAATTCATAGAACTTGAATAAGTTATCACTATCCATTTTAGCAGTAGCAATAACATGATTAGTGTTTGGATCAATGATATAACATATGCCCCTATAAAAGTTAATCTTATAATCTTGACAAAGTTTAGGAACTGAAATCAAATTTGATTTTAATTCAGGAACATAAAGAACATCATGTAATTTCCCATTAGGAACATTCACATCACCAATAGCTTCAACTTTACAACTATGATTATTAGCTAATTGAACAGGAATATTAGAAGTATCGGGATGCAAAGATTCAAAACATTCTTTATGAGAAGTAACATGTTGAAATGCACCAAAATCAATAATCCACTCAAGTGGTTGAGAAACATTATAAGTACATGTAAATGCATGACAAGATGAATTTCCATTATTATTACCTTTCTTATAATGAGGTTTATGTTGATTATTTTGATTATTTTGATTCGTGGGCTTTTTACCATTTTGTTTCTTAAAACAATTATTAGTAATATGTCCATCTTTCCCACAATATGTGCAATGGGGTCTTGTTTGAGAATTATTCCTTTGATTATTGTACGTATTATTATGATTATTATTATGAGAATTGTTATGATAGGATTTAGAATGAGATTGATAATTAGAAGATTTGTGATTATTATTATGATTGTGATTATGATTATGATTATGTTTATTATTATTGGATCTAAAATTATTATTATGATTTTGAATTTTAGACATAAAAGCATGTTCACTACTTTTAAGAGTACCAAATTGAATTAATTTAGCTTCCTCTTGACGCAATAAATTACGAAAAATATCATATGTTAATTGAGTAGCTAAACTAGGAATAGCAAGTTGAGCATGAATATTCGTAATAAATTGTTGAAATTGACGAGGAAGACATTTTTTAAGAATAAGATGAATTAAACGTAAATCAGCTAGAGTAACTCCTAAACCAGTTAATTGACTATTAACAGAATCAAACTTTAATAAGAATTCATCCATAGTTTTAAAATCCGTATACCTTAGATCTTCAAGTTGATCTTGAAGTTGAATTTTTCGGGATTCATTTGAGCTATCATAAGTTGTTTTTAAAATTTCCCAAGCTTCATGCGCTTTTGTACAATTTCCAATTAAAACATACAAATCAAGAACCATTGAAATACCAATTAAACCAAGTGCTTCCTCATTTTGAGCCTTCCATCTATCTAGGTCGGCTTGAGGAGCAGATGTAGCGGGTTCAAAAGTTTTATCAGTCGCAACATCCAAAAGGTGTTTGAAACGAAAAATAAACAAGATATGTGTTTTCCAAGAATGATAATTGGAACTATTTAATTTAATTTCTAGAATTAATGTAGACATGATAGTAAAATAATGATTAGAAATAAAAATTACCCCCTTTTATTAAAAAAACACTTGATTAAAAAATGAAAATTAACCTCTTTTATTAAAAATAACCGAATTTCAATAATAACAACAACAAAAATAACAAATTTTTAAACAAAAAAAATATTTACCAAAGAAAAATTATATTCTAACTTTAATAACAAATTTAAATTGATTTTTTTTTTAAATTTTATTTAAACAAATTGTAAATCTTAATAACAAAATAAAACTATTTTATATTAAAAGCTTTATTAGAAAAACTTTATTCAAAAAAAAACTTTAATTTATTTTAAATTTAAAAAAAACTTTATAACTAATTTTTTTTTAACGTTAATAATCTTTTAATATAAACTATTTAAACTTTTTTTTTATAAAAATAACAATTTAAAAAACTATTTAACAAAAAAAAATATTATTTTCAAATCCTTAAAAACTTTATATTAAGAAACTTTAAATATAAATAATAAAACAATTTTATATTAAAAACTTTTTATATATATATTAACACGTAAAACAAAATATAAACTTATATAGAGCAAGAAACGATAAAGAATATGAATATTAAAAAAACGTTATAAACCTAGACTGCAAATAAGTTAAATGAACCTGCAGAAACGTTACACAATAGTGCAGAAATAATGATTCTTTGCACAGGTGACATTACTGCAAGCTCAACAGGTGAAACTGGAGAATCTGAGGGTACCGTAAGAGGAGTTTTGTTGTCTGTTACAGTAAAAACGATTTGAGCTTCCTGAGATTCGGCCGATACCAAAAGGTGCTGCAATCTTACAAGATAAGTAATTTGAGCATCTTATTTCACCCGGCCTATATCAATGACTGTAGAATAGAGATATCTCTGAGCTTTATCTTTTTGATCATTAAAGTCTTTGCTGGGCATATATATAGGACAGATAATTATGAAGAGTGTTTCAGATTTGTATTGATGAATATATGCAGTCCATATATGAGAAATAAGTGCAGAATATGTGTGCAAAAATTATATGCAGATTCGATAAATAATATATGCAGATTTGTAAGGAAGGTATGCGATCAAGACAGATTTATTCAGTGTGGAAATGTTCTCAGTACAGTGAGTGGGGTTTTATCGGATGTCACCAGCCTCAGCCAAATCTTTGAAAACGATGGAATGCAGACAAGAAACAGTAATTTACAAAGTTTAATTATTTTCACAAAAGGTGACTTGAAAGAGGTCCGCGAGGAAGATGCAAATAGAAAGATTTGCAGGAAGACTGTTCAATACGAGTAATGTAAGGCGGCTTTCTTTTGTAATCTTCTTCTTCTTGTTTTTAAAGTATTACAGAGGAAAAATAATTAATCTTGTGGTTTGATATTGCAGAAGATCGTTGGGAGAATACCAGTGCTGATTACAAAGAGAATGGCGATAAAAGAACAGCCGAGGATTCTTTTGCTTTCCTGGTAAAGTGGTTTGAAAGGTTTCCGCAGTACAAACATAGGGATTTCTACATAGCAGGTGAAAGTTATGCAGGATATTATATACCGGAACTGGCAGATACAATTCTTAACCACAAGAATGCAAGCCAAGCTTACCCAGAATTGCAGACAGGACTTATAGATGCACTCAAGAGCTACTGAAAAACGAAATGGTTTCTAGATACACAAAAAATGAAGATTTATTATGTAAAGTAAACCAGGCTGAAATAAGCACAAACAAAGATTGAAATAGATCAATAGATATTAAAAAAAGAGTTAGTAATCTGTGAATGAGGTTAGAAAATGAGAAATTTTGATAACAAAATCCTGCAAGGAAGCTTAAATTTCTTTTTTTTTTTTAATCAAAAAAGCTTGCAAGTAAACAAAATGTGAGAACCTGCAATATGAATCAGAGAAACAACTTCATGATGAAACTGTTTTGGCGGCAAGCCTTCCAAAACAAATGAATATGAAATCTAAAGTATGCAGGAAAAGAAGTTAGCACCGGAGTTTTGGCGGCAAGCCTTCCAAAACTTTAAAAATAATTAAATTTAAACTAGAAAGAAGGAACTTTGGCGGCAAGCCTTCCAAAGCCCCTTTTTTTAATAAAAAACTAGAATAGAAGATTAGACCTGCAGGCAAACTTGTTAATAAGTTTGAAAAAAAGTTAAAATCTGAAACCAAAACCTGCACAATAGAAAATATTAGAAAAAGAACTTCTTCTCCTCTCAAGAATGCCTCCAACAAGGTGAACTCCACAGAATGGTAACCTTCATCAATGTCAACTTAAAACAAGGATTAGAAACCTGCTCTGATACCATGAAAGGAAATAAAAGAGAAAGGAAAGGAAAATTAATCCAAGAAAGTTTATGATGAAGTAATTGTTACCAAGAGAAAAGCAAAAACCTTGGAGCATCACCCAAATGTGAAGAAGGAGGCACAAGAACTTTTGAAAGGGGAAAAGCAAAGAAAAACCCCTTGTGATATTATGAATGAGGCAATGCCTAAAAATGAGAGAGAGAGAGAGAGAGAGAGCAAGAAGCTCTTTACAATATTGTCATTAAGAAGAAATGAGAGAGGAGACATCTCTTAAATAGAGATGAGGAGAGGAGTTACAAAGTAACTCCCAAATCTATGAATGCCACCATTCATAAAATGTGTGTGCCATGTGTCCACATCCTCTTATGGAGGAAATCTAATATTCCTTAATAAAGGAAAATAAAAAGAAATGACTTGTCCTCACACATGTACTAGAGGACAAATTACATGTAGGAATATCCTAAACTAAATAAAAATAAACCTAAGCTAAGTAAAGATTAAATATTCTAACAAAATTTGTAGTGGTGTACTTAGATGACATACTAATATTCAGTAAAGCTAAAGAAGAGCATTTGAAGCATCTTGAAATTGTTTTGAACAAGTTATATGATGAACAATTGACAATCAATTTGGAAAAGTGTGATTTTATGAAACATGAATTGGTTTATCTTAGTTTTGTGATGTCAGGTGGAGATTTGAAAATGGATAAAACCAAGGTGGAAGCCATCACAAATTGGCCTACACCCAAATCAGCAAGTGATGTCCGAATTTTTCATGGCTTAGCACAGTTCTACAAGAAGTTAATCAGAGGGTTTAGTGAGATTTGTGCACCAATGCTTGATACTATCAAAGGTGGAGCTAAGGTAAAGTTTCAATGGACAGATGCAGCAAATAAGGGGTTTGAAATTTTGAAAACCAAGGTTGCTTCTCAACCATTGCTTGTACTTCCTATTTTTGACAAGTTGTTTACTATTGAATTTGATGCTAGCAATATTGCAGTAGGTGCAGTGTTGAGTCAGGATAATAGACCTGTAGCTTTCTTTAATGAAAAGTTGAATGATGCTAAAAAGAAGTACTCTTCCTATGATTTGGAACTCTATGCTTTAGTTCAATCACTTAGAAAGTGGAGACATTATTTGCTTCCAAAGGAGTTTGTTGTTTATACAGATAATCAGGCTTTGAGTTTCTTGAATTCACAAGATAAGTTAAATCATAGGCATGTTAAATGGGTTGAGTTATTAAAATCATACACTTTTACTCTTAAGCACAAGAAAGGACAATGCAATAAGGTAGCAGATGCTTTGAGTAGAAGGCTTCTAATAGTGCAGGAAGTACAGGTTCAGAGTATTGGCATAGAATGCTTCAAATAAATGTATCCTAATGATGAAGATTTTGCAGCCATCTATAAGGTTTGTCAAGCATTTGATAATTATTTTCATAGTGAATATGTTGATTATACTTTGCAAATTTATTTGTTGTTTAAAGGTGGGTAGCTATGTGTTCCTAAAAGCTCAATGAGGGAGAATCTGATTCAAGAAAAGCACAATGGGTGTTTGAGGGGACATTCTGGTCTCAACAAGACATTGGAGTTGGTGCAACGTTTCAATTATTGGCCTAGAATGCAGCGAGATGTTAGAAGGTATGTGGAGAAATGTATGGTTTGTCAGAAAGAAAAAGGTAATACTTCTAATGTTGGTCTTTATCGGCCTCTTCCAATTCCTACAAAGCCTTGGGAATGTGTTAGCATGGATTTTGTAGTAGGCTTACCTAAGACTCAAGCTGGTTTTGATAGCATCTTTGTGTGTGGATAGATTTAGCAAAATGGCACACTTTATTCCTTGTAAGACTACACATGATGCTAGTCATAAAGCTTTTTTTTTTTTCAAGGAAGTGATTAGAATCCATGGTTTACCTTCTAGCATTGTTTCCGATAGAGATGTTAAGTTTCTTGGCCATTTTTGGAAGATATTGTGGATAATATTGGGTACTAATCTCTCTTTTGGTTCAGCTTATCACCCACAGACTGATGGGCAAACTGAGGTGGTCAATAGGACTCTTGCAAACCTCTTAAGGTGTTTGACAAAGGAATATGGCCAAAGTTGGGATCAACTCATCCATCAGGCAGAATTTGCATACAATGATAGTGTTAACAGGTCAACTAGTAAGAGTCCCTTTGAGATTGTTTATGGGATGCACCCAAGGGGTGTCATGGAGTTAAGGGATCTTGGTAACATGCAGAAAAAGAGTGGTACAGCAGATGACATGGCTCAATCAATGAAGAAAGTTCATGAGCAAGTGAGAAAGACTCTTCAAGATACCTCACAAAAACTGAAAGCTAGAGTGGATGCATCAAAAAGAGATTGTAAGGCCCTCCTCAACCAAGCTTTGATTAACTTAGTTGACCATGTTTGACCCTACTAATTAATGCTATAATTCAATAGGATGGGCTATGTTAGACAAATAGATTGGTGAGAAAAGTAATTGAACTAGGTTACAAAATCATTTCACCTTGGGGTGTACATTTTTATGCATTATGGATTTAGAACTTATAAGATTCCAAGATTTGGATAACATTGAGGTATGTTGATGCTTCATTTATATGTGTTATGATATAGAACTCTATATGATTCTAGAATAGGATAAATTTGAGATGATATGTGTCATTATTGGATTTGCAGGACTTCACTATGATGATAGAAATAGGATGTATGTTTTATGTATGGATTAAAATTATGAGGATTATCATAACTGCGTATGTGGATTTATTTGGATGTAAGTTGTATTGATTTGTTTAAATGTATATGGTATGCAGAGTGTTTGACGTGTATTCTTATTCATGTGTTTAAATGTTATATGAGGTTATTTGGAAGTACTAATGTGTAATTGAGATGCGCAGGAAAATTAACCATGTGACCATGGAAATATTATGGAGAACCAAAGCTAGACCTATGTACGTTCGTAAAACCAAGGTTTGTCTATTTGGAGAGACAACACCCCATTCGTATCGTATTTTATTTGTGAAAGTGAATGTGGCATGTGTGTTAAAATGAATTTACTAAATTGTGTAAATCCAACAAGAGACAAAATTTCATGTGTAATTTTGTAAAAGTATTTTTATTGTGTCACTTGACACATGTGTTGATTTATGTCTTGATATTTGAATTGTCTCTTGGAGGGAGTTGTTTTAACCATAGTTTTTTCAAATAATTTATTGTGGTTCTATATTTTCCTTGGGTAGAGAATCTTTGGGGTGGTCAACTTAGGTTTGACCCGAAAATTAACTTCAGATGGGTTTAAAAGGGGTTAAATGGACTCATAGGGGTAGTTTAAAGGCGTTTCCTAAAGCCCATAAGGTATACCTAAGGGTTAGGAGTAATTTTAGGCATGTGACAACTCCCATGTGGCTGTTTAGTCACCCTAAAAAATGAGTTTTCTAAGATGTGCGAAAATTGAATTTAGAAGGCATCATCTAGGTTAGTTAACTTTCCTTTTTGATGAGAGATCCTTTTTGATCTTTTTTGGACTTTTCCTTTTTCAATTTTAGAAACCTGTGAGAACTCTCACTGAGGTCTTCTTAGGCAAGAATGAGAGATTTTGCGGGTAATCACCCACTCTCCATTTTTGGAGACAAGGAACTTTGTAAAGAAAAGATTTGGTATAGGAATTTGGCTAAGTGTAGAGAAACAAGGGTTGTGGAATTGGGCTGCTCATCCTCAACTAGACTAGCATACCTTTGGGTAGTTGAAGGTTGGTTAAACTTTCCTTTGTATTGTTTTCTTTTAGGTTGCATGTTATTTTGGAAAGGTTGTTTGTGTGGAAAAAGTTGTTCTCATGCATTTTAGTTTGTGAAAAATTATTACGCGTTATGTCTTTGTTTTCTCATCTACATTCTGTGTTTTGGGAGTAACCAAGACCTCCTACTCTTGGGAGAGAGGATGTTCTTGCGGGTGGTAGAAGTATGACAACCCTCGAGTGAGAGGCTCTCACTATGAGAGTGATCTCAAGGGATATTTATGTGACCCTTGCTGCATGGCTTGTTTATGCATTTTGGGGGTCATAAGGAGGGAAATAAGGCATAAATGCCTTGGGGGTATAAGGATGTGGGGTTGTTATACTTATGATATATCATTATTTGCCATGAGGTGGCTTTGTGTTTTACCATACTTGCAGTCTCCTCAGGGTATTTGGTCCACTACCACCCGTGTAAAATCATCACATCTGTTTTCCCTTGTTGTTGTGTTTGCATGTGTGTAACCTGTCTAAGGCTGGGTTCTCCAAGCTCGGGGGTGGCTACTAGTTAGCCTAGGCTAGGAGGTGAGCACTCCATGGTCATAACCTATGATTTTTGTAGCTAGGAAATTGGAAATCATCAAAGCAAGTATGAATAATAGCTCAATCACGAAAGCAAATTGCCATGATCTATCCTAACACACTCAATAGAGACATGAAAATGAAACATTCAAAACTAAAGATTATGCAAACCAAATGTAGATCTGAATGCTTCCTTCATGCGGCTCCATTGTTCTTCTTTCTTCTCCAAATAGTTTTGTTGTGGATCTCACCTACTAGTGCATGATCATGATATGAAAGCAAGTAAATAAGATATTGGCGCAAGAGTACTCGAAGTGTGATTTGAAAAAGTGATTAGAAATTCGATAATCTGATTAGGGATTAGATTGAAGAAATTCATCCAATTTATAGACAAATTGGAGAGATGGATCAAATTAGCATGATTCAATTCAAATAGAAATTGTAAATCAAAAATGTCAATTATGACAATTTATGACAAATTATGCACTTTCTATGCAAAATTTGATTGATTGATAATTCATGACAATTTATGACAAATTTCTATGTCAAGAATTGATTGATTGTCAATTATGACAAATTATGACAAATTTCTATGTCATTCCCATGAAATTAGGAGAAAAATAGGAGAGAATTGAAATTAGGAATTAGAAAATAGAAAAATAGAAAATTGATGAAAATTAGGAAATTAAGTGAATTAATTAATAATTTTTCATTTATTAATTAATTCACAAAGAGAGGAATTATTAGCCAATTAAATGAACATTTAATTGTGATGAGAAGACTTAGGATAAATAATTAATTTATTAATCCTAGAGAGAGAAATGACAAACGAGGTTAAATGATTAAATCATGAAACCCTAAAAGATGAATTAACAATGCAAGAACGACAATTAGGTCTTGATGAAAGATAATTGATGTTGATTCGATTATGATCATGATTCTGACTGACAAAGGACCAATGCTAATAAATGATTTGATTGATAAATGCACCAATTGACGAGGAACAATGACAAATTGATCCAAATTGACATAATTGAGACAGACAATGATCAATGGCAAATTAATCACAAAATGACAAGATTGACAAGAGAACAAGGATCGATGACAACAATAGATTGCAAGATGACAAGATTGAAAATGACCACGATCGATGACGAATCGATCGCAAAATGACAAGATTGAACATGAAAATGATCGATGACAAATCGATCACCAGATGATAAGATTGATAAGAGGACAAAACCCTAATTAGGATTGACGATGTCCAAAATGATGACAAATGAGCATGCACATTGATGCGATAGGATAAAATCGATCAAAATCATGACTGGATAGTGTTGTCGACAAGACCAAATTTTAGAACAAGACGAATGAAGAATGTAGAAGAAAGACTCGATGCTCGCAAATGATAAAAACCAAGTGCGTGACATAGGAGAAATGTTAATGCGATGCAAAAAACCTAAAATGAGGCAATGTGCAAATGTTAAAGTATGACTCCACAAGCGTTGACCATTTTTAGTTGTCTGCAATTTGCCCCTCTTTGAGACAATGCAATTTTACGCATTGTTTCAAAGAATGATGATGAAAATGCCCCAGATGATAATAATGACATATGCATGCCGCCTCGAGGAATTGGTCGGAAACATGCGAAAAATAGGCCAATTGATCGATAAAAATGATAGGATCGAACAGACTGACAATCGGATACCAGATGCACAAAGGACAAGCAATTTAAGGTGTAAAAGACCGTGACCAACATAAGATGGAGAGGGTGCACGTCCATCTATGCACTGACAAAGATCTATAAATGAGACCAAGAGAGAAGGAAAAGTGCTCATTTGCACTAGCCCAAGAGGAGAATTGTTGCTCTGGAAAAGGACACTTGTAGAGAGATGGTGAACATTCCAAGGGCAGATCACCTCAGAGAATGTGTATGCACATTCAGATGACTGGACGACGCAGGAGCAGCGGTATGTATCTCAAAAACACATGTTTTCAATTTCATGAATTTCGATCGCTTGCAGGACATTGCGGGGCCCACAGGGAGTGCAAAAACTGACTTTTGCGCTTGTGTAGGGCGAATCTTGCGCTTGTGTAGAGTCTTTTGTGCTTGTGTAGGGTCTTCTGTGCGTGTGTAGGGGACACAGGCGTAGGTTATGTTACACAAGCGCAATTGTGCATTGGCAACCCTAATTTGGTCAAAAATGGCATGTGAATGATCCGAAAAGGGGGGATAAGAATAAGATAGGTCAAAATAGATGAAAAACACCCTGATTTAGACATGAAATGAGGAAATGCAACCCGTAGGAGCAAACCCTTAAACTGACAAAATGTGCCCCAATTGTGATGCAGAGTCGACTCAGAAGCATGGACATAGATACATTAGCTTGGAGATCGGAGCACTAGACCGGACTGACTATCCGAACTGACGGAAGAAATGTTAGTAAAAATGAGACGGAGGACAGTTAGAGATGAAGAAAAACTTGCTTTTAGTAATGCACTTTGTAGGTGAGAACCTTTATTTTAATGTAGCAAAATGGATGCGTAGCATCATGGCATTGAAGGCCAGAGCTGAAATGCAACCCTTTTTTGCAAAAGACAGACACATCACAGACAAACATCAATCACAACAAAAAAAGAAAAGGACCATGAACCATCCCGGTCACTCTAAATCACTCAGTGACATCATCTAGCAACATAGGAACATGATCGAAGCCAAAAATAAATCAGTAAAAATATAAGATGCACACATTCCAACAAATCAAACAAACATCTTGATCTTCATTGTCAAAAGTTTAAAGTGCTGATAGGACAATCATGTTGTCTGGTTTCAGGACATGTGGTACCCCGTCTAAGACAGGACACAGTCTGGTTTCAAGTATACCACACCCTGTATAAGACCCATGATAGCGTGCCAAGGACAAATAAATTTGTGGTGGATTGACATGACAAGTGCGATCAGTTTGAATGTCTGGTTTGAGTGAAAAGTTCATCTGTTTAAGCACAATGCGCGATTGCGTGTCATTGGAGGGATGCTCAGCGATCTGTCTTATGCACAAAAGGGATCATTTATTGCAAAATGCTTGTTTTTGGATTTTAATGTTTTGAAATTTTTTTGTGTTCATTTTTTCAGGACTTTATTTGACTTTTTTAGGGATTTTCTCAGGACATTTTTCAATTTTTTATGATTTTTTCCCCAGTGTTTAGCAAGGCAAGGAATATGACAGGTGAATAAATAGGCTTGCTAAAATGTTGGTGGATAGAGGGAAGACAAAGGCCTTTTATCATGGAGACAATATGGATGCAATTTTCAAGGGCTATGGCGTGATGGGACAAAAGACTGGATATGACAATGTAAAGCAGGAACATGGCATGAGGGACATGTCAAGAGGTTTTTGAAACCATGTTTAAATTTTGCGTCCTTATGTTACATCAAGATAAAGGAATGAAAAAGAGTGTATGGATAGTGATAAGATATGGATAGGGTAAGCAAGACCAAGAATGGATAAGGGACATGGACTGAAGGTTAGGATAGGCTAAGGGATAGTGGTAGAAAGTTGCAATAAGATAGGGAATATGGATGAAAGGATGTAATAAGCAAATGGATAAATGACCAAAAGCTATGATGGACTAAAAGCTGCAAACAAGATGCATGATGCTCATGAAGATCATCAGCCTTGTCAAGATCAAAGGTGGAAAGGGAAACTGGACATGAGGGACAATAGGATATGAAGGGTAATGACAGGGGTTTGATAGGATAGTGAAGGGAATTGGTCGGAAACAATAATGAAAATGCCCTTGACAATGACAATGACATATGCATGCCCCCTCGAGGAATTGGTCGGAAACATCCAGAAAAGAGGCCAATTGATCGATAAGAATGATAGAAAATGATAGGATCAAACGAATCAAGAATCGGAGATCAGATGCACAAATGACAAGCAATGGAAGGTATAAAAGACCACAACCAGCATAAGATGGAGAGCATGCATTTCCATCTATGCACTAACAAAGATCTATAAATGAGACAAGGAGAAGGAAAATAGCTCATTTGCACTAGCCAAAGTGGAGGATTTGTTGCTCTGGAAAAGGACCCTTGCATAGAGATGGCAAACATTCCAATGGCAGATCACCTCGAGGAACATGTACACACTTACAGATGACCAAACGATGTGGGAGCAACGGTATGTATCTCAAAAACCCATATTGTCAATTCCATGAATTTTGCTCACTTGCAGGACATTGCGGGGCCCACAGGGAATGAAAAAAAAGACTTTTGCGCCTATGTGGGCGCATCCTACGCTTGTGTAGGATGTTCTGCACCTATGTAGGGTACACAGGCGCAGCTTGATGCTGCACAGGCATAGGACAAGGTACACAGGCGCAATTATGCACTAAGAACCCTAATTTGACCGAAAACAGCGCACGGATGATCCCGAAAAGGGAGATAAGGGTAGGATAGGTCAAAATAGATAAGAAACACCTTGATTTGTGCATGAAACAAGGAAATGCAGCCCTTAGGAGAAAACCCTAAAACTGACAAAGTGTGCCCCAATTGTGATGCAGAGTCAACAGTATCCATTGATTATGCGGGAGAACCGACCTGACTGCTTCATGTTACAACATAGACTCAGGAGCACGGACAGAGATACATTAGCAAGACTTGGATTATACTATATTACATTCATGCCCGAGATTAGGGCAAACACAGGACTGCTTACCGCATTGGCAGAGCGATGGCATTCAGAGACTTCCTCTTTCCATCTGGCAACTGGAGAGGTGACTGTGACACTAGAGGATGTGTGGCATATCCTCCGCATTCTAATTCATGGGGAGATAATAGAGTATGACCCAGTGACAGGGAGAGACACTTTGTGCAGATTATTTGAGTGTGACGTAGATGACCTTGATATCGTAGAGAGGGAGATTGGCTGGGAGACTATGGCATCAGAGTATGATCAGCGATATGTGGTGATAGCAGTGGTTATAACATGCCTATTAGCAGGGGACAGACGAGGACATGGATTCCCTATTGGATGGGGAAGAGTGCTAGAGTGGATGGTGACAGAGGGGACTGTATACGCATGGGGACCATGTGTGCTGGCCATGCTATATTTTCAACTGCATCAGATAGCATATCAGGGAGTGCAGACTTTGAGCTGTGGGGTCACATTGTTACAGGTATGGGCATTTGAGCGCATAGCCATATGTCGACCGATTGCAGAGAGACAGGTAGTACCACATCGACCATATGTATATTGCTATGGGGGTACATTGAGACAAGGTCCGTTTGGATACATACTGTATTGGTGACATGAGCTAGACAGATTGAGAGAGTTCACATGGAGGCCATATCTTGATTGTCCTAGATGGTCAGATGATAGTGAGGAGCTACCGTATTGTAGACAGGAGAGATACTTGATTGGGCGACCAGTGAATTGCCAAAGAGTGATTGAGATGTACCTGCCAGAGAGAGTCAGACGACAGTTTGGAGAGAGGTAGGATGTACTGAGGGGGACTGCACACTTTTCCCGATCTCACAGAGAGACGAGTCAGTGGGGGAGGATGATTTAGCCACACATAGCATATGCCGACTTCACACAGCTATAGCAAAGATAGTGGGATTGGAGATCAGATGTGGTGGACGCCAGGATGACAGAGGAGTATGAGCGATGGTTTGCATGATGATGTCCAGTGCCATTGACAGATCCTGATATTCCAGTACCTAGGAGACAGGAGGACTTCCCACTCACTGGAGAGGAGGAGGAGGATGAGGGCGGTGATGTGGATGAGGGGGATGATGAGGACAAAGATGATGAGGATGAAGATTATGAGCCAGATTCAGCCGATCAGGAGTCATTGCAGGATATACCCATAGAGCCGGAGACAGCTAGCATAGAGGAGATGGAGATATGTAAGGCCACCATAGCGAGTCAGCATGATCACATTGCAACATTAGAGAGACAGAATACTATCTTGAGGATAGAGCAGGATCAGTTCAGAGCGGAGATAGCTAGACTTACAGCAACTTGAGATACAGTAATAGCCCAGGCACAACAAGAAGAGTAGAGAGTGACCGAGTATATTGGGTCGATTAGGGATGCCAGTGCACGTGAGATGGCATAGATTTTGGTAGAGACCAGAGAGGAGATACACCATTGGAGAACACTATATGAGAGTGCAGTTCCACCAGAGCAGAGAGCAGTGTCATATTGAGCACAATCGAGGACAGAGAGCAGGCCACGCTCTCAAAGGTCAGCGAGCAACATGGGGGTGAGTGGACCTAGGAGACCACCATAGCCAGGACTAGGGACAGGAGGAACATCATCCTTGAGACATGGCAAGGATGAGGAGGATAGAGGAAGTACCTAGTGACAGAGGCACGTGCTCCTTATGACGGGACATATATAGTTTGACATTATGTTCTCAGCCTGCGGGCCATACTTAGGACAGACAGTCCCATTTTTGTATGCCGATATTGTTTGGATATATGATATGATATGCAGCTATATGATGGGATGCAATGTGTTATGGCTTATGTTGACTTTCCATGCATGGATGTCTTATGCACTGTTTATGTACCATTGTGAAACATGTATGGATATATTTTTATGTGTTTTTGATGCATTTATAATATGAAATGGATAAAATGCTTGATGTAATGCAAATGTACTAATCAATGAATGTAGGATGCAGCTTATGTGTTTGGAGATCGGAGAACTAGACTGAATTGACTACCCAAACTGATGGAAGAAATGTTAGTAAGAAGAAATTAGACAGAGGACAATTAGAGACGAAGAAAAACTTGCTTTCAGCAATGCACAAAAGTAGGTGAGAACCTTTATTTGATATGGAAAAATGGATGCGGCGCAACATGGCAATGAAGGCTAGAGTGATAATGCAATCCCTTTCCGTAAGATAGACACATCGCACACAAGGAATGAGTGAATCATCCTAGGGTGCATACATCAAGGGTCGAGGTATGTGTGGCATTCACAAAGCGAACGTACTTATGATAGACACCCAATGATATAGTTGCCCCAGTTTGTGACAAACATTCCACAAACAGCAAACACCACAAAAAAGGGGACCATGAACCATCCCGGTCACTCTAAATCACTCAGTGACATCATCGAGCAACATAGGAACATGATCGAAGATAAATCAATAAATGATAAGACTCGCTAATTCCAACAAGTCAAACAAACATCTTGATCTTCATTGTCAAAAGTTGAAAGTGTTGATAGGACGATCATGCTGTCTGGTTTCAGGGAATGCGATACCACATCTAAGACAGGACACAATCTGGTTTCGAGGATACCACACCCTGTATAAGACCCATGATAGTAGTGACAAGGACAAATGATATTGATGTTGATTGATTGATATGACAATTGTGATCAGTTTCAGTGTCTGGTTTGATTGAAAAAGTTCATCTGCTAATGCATGATTCCATTAAAGCATAGTGTTTGATTGATTGTTGTTGGATGTATGCTCAGTGATCTGTCTATGCACAAAGGGGATATTGTTGTTTTGTTTTTTTCGAGTTTTTACCATTTTTTTGTTTGTTTTTTCAAGACTTTATATGACTTTTTAGGGATTTTTTTTTTCAGGATAATTTTTGCAATTTTTATGATTTTTTTCAGGACATTATGTGATTTTTATGATTTTTTCAGGACATTATTTGATTTTTATGATTTTTTCAGGACATTTTTCAATTTTTTTTTTGGATTATTTCCGGACATTTTACGAGTTGAAAGCTCCAGTAATTGATCATGACAAGGGGCGCGCACCCAATGGACATTTGAAAAATATATACAGTGACCAGGACCGAAACATATGCACAAGGACTGGAAACCTAAGTATGCAAGACAATGATGTTGACCAATCACAGGCCTGGAACAGAACATTGGGTCAGGACAAGGATAAGCATGATAAACTTGCAGAGAGAAAGTATAGCTAGGGATCATGATAGATGACGAAGCAATAATATTTTACACATGGCACCTGTTTGCCAGGTTTTCACCATGGTACTTGTCCAAAGCGCCTGCTTGCCAGGTTTTCACTAGAGGGCGAATTATTTTTCTTTACTTTTTTTGTTCTTTTCAATTTTTCACTTTTTTGTATTTTTTTTTTTTGAGCATTTTGATTTTTTTTTAATTTTTTTTTTGAGCTTTTTGATTTTTTTGTATTTTTTTAGGATCATATTTGAAGAACTATTGACAGAAAACTATGCCCAGTACTTGCGAAGGTGCATACTATTGACTGGATCTGACAAAGGTTCACCTTTTGGGGTGGCAAGCTGATATGCCCTTGAGCCATAGGCTGCAGTAACTATGAAAGGCCCAACCCAATTAGGTTCAAACTTTCCTTTGATGGTGTCAGTAGATTGTGCATTCTTGGGGTTTGCCTTTAAAACCAGATCTCCCACTTCGAAGTGTTGCCCTTTGACCTTCTTATTATAAGAGTGACGGAGACGGTTTTGATATGCTTGCAAATGTGTCAGGGCTGTCTAATGTTTCTCATCTAACATCTCAAGATAATGCAACTGAGAGACTCTATGCATTTCATCATCAATCAAATGTTGAAAGGAAACACGCAAAGAAGGAATCTCCACTTCCAAGGGTAAAATGGCTTCCGCACCATACACCAAGGAATAAGGTGTTGCGCCAGTAGGTGTGCGGATAGAAGTGCGATAAGCCCATAGTGCTGGATTCAACTGTACATGCCAATCTCGACCATCATCATTGACAACCTTTTTCAAGATCTTGATAATGGTTTTATTTGATGCTTCGGCTTGACCATTACCCTGTAGATAGTATGGACTGAAGAAACGGTGTTGGATGTGAAACTTTTCACAGAGTTCCTTGATATCTTTGTTCTTGAATGGACGACCATTATCTGTGACTATTGCAAGGGGAACCCCATATCTGCATATGATATAATTCAGTAGGAATTTTGAAATTTGCACACCAGTGATATAAGTCATGGGGATAGCCTCGATCCATTTTGTAAAATACTCTGTGGCTGTAATGATAAACTTGTGTCTATTTGTAGATGTCGGGTGAATCTTGCCAATAAGATCCAATCCCCATTGAGAAAAGGGCCACCGAGATATGACAGAATGAAGCTCTTGGGCTGACGCATGAATGTAATTTCCATGGATTTGGCATTTGTAGCACTTCTTGACAAAATCATGAACATCCTTTTCCAGAGTGAGCCAATAATACCCAGCACGAACCAACTTTTTGGCTAAACTCAGACCATTGAAATGGCCCCCACATATACCATCATGAACCTCGTGTAAAGCCGTTTGTGCTTCGTCAGAATCCAAACACTTAAGGAGGGTATGGTCAAAGGAACGACGGTAAAGGGTGTCGACAATGATGACATATTTGGCTGTCTGTCGGATGAAGGCTCGGCATTGGTTAGAGGAAAGATTAGGTGGTAAGGTTTGGGATTTCAAATATTGATAGATGTCATTGTACCTTGGGGAATTAGGACCAACAAGAACACACATCACATCTACTGTCAGAATTTCAAAGGAAGGGACAAGCAACTGTTCGACCAAAAATTCACATCTGTCCATATTGTGGGGCATATTTAACATGGAAGCAATCATTGCCATAGCATCTGCTGATTTGTTTTGAATTCTTAGAACTTGACTGAAATGGATAGCCGTAAATTTTGTCTTGAAGAAATCTACCATATCCTTGTAGGGAATAAGCTTTTCATCTTTTGTTTTGTAGTCATCATTCACTTGACGGATGACTAACTAAGAATCTCCATAGACTTGTAAATGTGTGATGTTCTAGTGGACCGCTACTCAGTGTCCTGTGACCAGAGCTTCATATTCTGCAATGTTATTGGTACAATAGAAAGTTATTCTGTATGATTTGGGAATAGCATCTCCTTGAGGGGTGACAAACAATATACCTACTCCAGACCTGAACTTGGTATGGGATCCATCAAAATATAACTTCCATTCATTAGAAGATGTGAGAGCAAAGACTGATTCATCTGGAAAATCAGTCAACATGGGATGATCATCATAAATAGGAGCCTCAGCAAGTTGATCTACTATGATTTGTCCTTTTATTGCCTTTCGCTCCATGTACTCAATATCAAACTCACTGAGGATCATAACCCACTTTGCTAGGTGACCTGTCAAAGCTTCCCTACTAAGCAAGTATTTCAAGGGATCAATTTTTGCAACTAACAATGTCTGATGATTTAACATATAGTGTCGAAGCTTCTATGTTGCAAAGACCACTGCTAAACATGCCCGTTCAATAGTTGAATAATTCAACTCATAACCCACTAGTGTCTGACTGATATAATAAATAGCCCGCTCTTTGCCTTTCTCATCTTGTTGGGCTAAGAGAACTCCTAGTGCAGTTTCAGTTGTAGAAATATACAATATAAATGGCTTCCCTTCTATAGGAGGCATTAGAATAGGTGGCGACAACAGATAATCCTTGAGAGTTTGAAATGTTGATTGACATTGCTCAGTCCATTTAAAAGTGACACCTTTATGCAATAAATGATGGAAGGGATGACATTTGTCTTCCAATTGAGCTATACACCAGCGGATTGACTGTAGCTTTCCTTGCAGACTTCTTAGTTGACGGAGATTGGAAGGAGGAGGCATATCCATTATTGCTTTGACCTTGGCAGGGTCGACTTCAATGCCTCTGTGAGAAACAATGTACCCTAATAATTTGCCGGCTGTGACACCAAAGACACACTTCTTTGGATTGAGTCTAAGCTTATAAGTTTCCATTCGGTCAAAGATTGGGCCAAGGATGGCTAAATGACTATCTCTTGTGACAGATTTGCATAATAGGTCATCAACATAGTCTTCCATCAGAGTATGCATAAAATCATAGAAAATTATCATCATAGCTCTTTGATAAGTTGCTCCAACATTTTTAAGACCAAAGGGCATCACATTCCAGCAGTAGGTACCCCAAGCACATGTGAATGCAGTCTTATGTTGATCTTCAGGAGCAATACGGATTTGGTTATATCCGGAGAAACCATCCATCAATGATAGCATCTCATATCCAGTAGTCATGTCAACTATGATGTCTATATTTGGCAGTGAAAATTCATCTTTAGGGCATGCTTTATTGAGATCCCTAAAGTTCGTACAGATTCTAATGCCCCCAGTTACTTTGCTAACTGGTACCAAATTTGAAATCCAGTCTGCATAATCAATGGGTCTGATAAAGCCCACATCTAATAATTTTTTTAGCTCTACCTTGACCAAGAGAGCCACCTAGGGATACATCTTTTTGAGTTTCTGTTTGACAGGCTTGGCATCTAATTTTAATGGCAAGTGATGAAGGACTAATGCTAGATCAAGGCTAGGCATATTTGCATAGGACCATGCAAAACTGATCTTTTTTTTGAGAAAGAAATTGACAAAATCTATCTTTTCCTATTTTGATAGAGAAGCAACAAAATGAATGACCTTAGGGTTGTCAGGTGTACCCAAATTTATCTCTTCGGTCATTTCCACAAGCAATGTTGATTTATCCTGACTTGATAGGGGTATGTCCAATCTTCCACCTTTGGGCGCCTCAGAGAGGTTTTCACCCGTAGGTACGTCTTTTATTTTTACTTTTTCATGATCAGAGAGTGCCTTACAGTTTTCACTCAAAGACTCATTCTTTTGATTTTTTACTTTTTCTTTTCTTTTTTCATTTTTATGACTGGAAGATGGAGTTGACTCCCCAAAATATGCTCTAGAATCTAGATCAATAGAAAATCCTGCCTTATGATCACCTTGTGGTATGCCTTCTCTGAGTCCCAAAAATTTGGCAATTGCTTCGTCATTTTGAAAACAATCTAATGTGAGTGGTTCTTGTTGGTCATGTTGGATAAGATGAGGATAGACAAGGGGCATGTCATCATCGGTTTTAAGGAGAGAGAGGGCCGAGATGGTAAAGATGTAAATGTTTGTGGTATCACTATCTGAACTACTCGGAACTGATTTGGAGCTTGGGTCCCAGAATGACTCTATCCAAGCATTAGGACATGTTTTAGGAGGGGGAGTTATTTCATGTTTGTCTTCCATGGGAAAATCATCGGGGTCAAGGAAAACATTATCAAGGGCATAGGAGCTAGAAGAAAAGGAACTCCACTCACATTCATTGGAATCAGTTTTGGGTTGGGTATCCTCAGGTGTCGTTTCATCATCAGAGTCACGCTCCTTTCTACACGTGGTCACTTTGGTAGACGAGGGTCCAATTCGCAATGGTACAAAACCTAACCCTAAAGTTGGAGGTCGCATCTTGGGTATAATAGGTTCTAGCCTTCCTTTCTTGTCAGGGCCCAAGCCACTGCAGCCATCATATCCTTTCTTTTGCAGCATAGTAAATCCTTTGCTGTACCGCTCCACCAGCAACCTGGTAGATGGTGTCTCAGTTGGATCCTTATAAAGCCAATCTATGACATCATCATCCAAAGTTTCTTTGTCAAGTTCACCCCATCTTGTAAATGTAGTGGGGGGCTGATATTGAATGACTATCTTAGGTTCCTTTTGCAACAAATGTGGTTTGCCATGTGATTTTGGAGATATTGGTAATTTTCCAATGAGGAATGTTTGAGCCATTGAATACTCTCCGCATCCTTGGTCCTGTATCTTCAATTTTCCTTTGACAACATCTAACAATTCATTAGAATCCACATAATTATGTGAGTGGGCCTCTTTATTGACTGGGACTTGTTGCTTCGGGGAATCTTTTAGATTAGCACAAAATTGAAATGGATTAGGATCTCCTGGAATTGTTATCTCAGTCCCATTGTAAGGATATTTTAAACACTAATGATAAGTAGATGGAAGTTCTTTCATTGCGTGGATCCACGGACAACCAAGAATCATATTATAAGGGAGATCGAGGTCTAGGACCTATAGGAAAGTGTTTTCTATCACTGGACCGACTCTGATAGGCAATGAAATTATCCCTTTAGATGGGCACTCAACATCATCATATGCTTTGATTGTTATCCTTCTGGAAGAATCAATGTCATTTTCTATATAACCAAGACCAATAACCACTCTCAAGGTACAGATGTTAAGACCCGCTTTGCCATCTATCAAGACTCGTCGGATTTTGCAATTATGGAAAAAGACTTCAAGATGTAATGGATCATTATGAGGGAGCTTATCAGGAGAAATATCATTACCAAAAAAGGCAACGTGTTGGGAAACAACTAGATGTCCAATTCGGGCTTGAAACTGGTCAACATCAATGTCTGTCGGGATAGTAGACTCAATTAAAGCTTTATCTAGGACTACGCGATGCATAGGGGACATTTTCAACAACTCAAGAATTGATATTTGTGTAGGTGTCTTTCCCAGATGATCTAGGAGATTATACTGACTTGCAGGAGTTGATTTGGGAGGAACTGCAGGAGCTCCTTTCAGAACTATTTTGGATCGACGAGTGGTGACTGCGCAAGAAGAATCTTGTCCCTTTATTCTTAGGGTGGAAACATATTCATTTGAGGCTCGAAAACAATTGATGACATTGTTATAACCAGTATTTGCATAATTTGTTGTTTGGGTAGAGTTTGAAGAAGATGCTTTACCCTTGTCATGATCAAGCAAAGGAGTTTTGAAAATTGTATGATCAGTAGTAGAGGTCACATTGGGCGGGTCTACCTCAATTACTCCTTGATCTAGCAAGTCTTGAATCATATGTTTCAATTGAAAACACAATGTAGTTTTATGTCCTTTTGATCGATCGTATTCACAATATGCATTATCATTCCACCAATGCGGCTTTACCAATGGTTCTGTCTTGATATCTGGTAACTTGATAAACTTTGCTTGTATTAATTGTTTCATTACTGACTCAATAGGCTCCCCCAATGGTGTAAACTATCGAGGAGGTCCATCCCTTGATCGGAAAGGTTTTCATTGCTGGTTTTGTTGCTGCCCTTCTTGTTGATTATATTGTTGAGTATATTGTTGGTATTGCGGCTATTGAGTAACATTACTTGCTGGTGTTTGATTTTGTTCCATAGTTGACATATTAGGAGCACTCAATTTCTTTATTGTGAATGGGGGTTGATTTGCATTCACCACTCTTGCATCAACGACTCCATCATTAGTGACATTCTTGTTTTTGTACCAAAATCTATTTCTGTCCCCTGAATTGTTTGTGTTGTCACTGTCTTTGTTGAGCTTAATGATTCCCTTAGCTACAAGAGCAGTTTCAATGTTCATCCCTTTCTTAATGAGTTTCTCAATGGTACTGGGACTTTTCAATTTGAGTTCATACATCATTTCTGGGACCAAATTTTGAATAAATAAGTTCACTTGTTGTTCTTCAGGTATATCTAGGGAAGAACGACTATACAAGCTTCGCCATCATTGCAAGAATGTCACTAATGGTTCACCTTGCTTTTGCTTAGTGTTGCATAAATCTGACATGGTCACTTCACTGTCAATGTTGAATGCGAAGTGAGATATAAACTTTTGAGCCAATTCTGACCAAGTCTTTATATTCCCTGGCAAATGCGAATACCAATCCATGGCTTGTCCGGTGAGACTTCGTGCGAACAAGTGCATTAAATATGTTTCCTCATAACTCAATTCAGTACATGCTGCGAAAAATGCTTGAATATGGTCTTTTGGATTGCCATTCCCTTTATATTTCTCAAAATTAGGTGCCTCAAAATGCTTAGGGAAGGGAGGCATGTACAAGCTCTTGTCAAATGGATTAGGACATAAATCTTGATTTGTGTACAACTTCTTTGTTCCTTTGGTTTCCAATGCGTCAACTTGTCGTTGCAACTTCTCAAGCTATTGTGCAAATGCGTTAGGTAGGGAATATTTTGGAAGTTCATCATTTACTCTTGGGTGTACGCTTTGTCGATACATCCTGTTCTCCATTGGCAGTTGATGCTCAGAAATTGCTGTCTTTGGTGTCTCTAGCATATAATGTTCTTGGTACAGCTCTTGTTACGGTGGTTGTGCCATGCCTTGATATTGACCTTGTTGTTGTGCTTCTTGTGGTGGAATCATTGTTTGTAGCCTAGGTTGATATTGCAATTGAGGATGTTGTTGATATTGCACAGACATCATCTGTGGTTGTGAAGTAGGATAACTTGTTTGTCTTGGCACATATGGAGGCACATGTTGTTGTTGATGTTGACAAATCGGAAGTTGCTGACTTTGTGCCAATTGTTGTTGTCTTGATGTAAATCCCATCATTTGCAAAAAACTTTGTTTGGGAGGTTTTTGTTGTTTCTCCTTGAGATGTGGTATGGCACTTGCATTTGCTTGCTATGTTGTTTGTCCAATCCACTGTGGTGGTTGCAAGTTTGAAGTAACTTGTAATGGTACAGAAGATGCTGCAACATGTTGTTGAATGTGATATTGTTTTTGTTGTGCATTGCTTGTTTGCGCATTCGATTATGCCTTTTGTGTATTTCTCAATTGTTGCAACATTTGCTGTTGGTGCAAACCACTATCTGTAGCTCTTTGTGTTGCCATTATCAAAGGATCTGTCACAATATTTTGCATAATAGGTACTTGAGTATTTGGCAAATATATTGAACTTAATGGGACATAGGAACTTTGTTGCATTGTGGAATTGTTTTGGACATTGGTGAGATGAGGCATTCCAGTCGTAAAGCTTTCTTGCATCTTAGATTTTGATCCAATTTTATGCATGCGAGGAACCACTTCTTGTTGAGGGGCAACTATCAATATTTGTGTGGCCCTCATTTGATCTTGTGTTACAGGTGTTGTATTAAATAACAGATTATTTATTGTTTCAAATGGTGACTTTTGAGGAATAGTCACTGTCAACGCTTTTGAAGCACGTTTACTCATCAAGGTATGTTGAGTTTCTTGTTGCACATTTTCTTCGTTTGGATGTGGAGAGAAACTTAATAGCTCACCGCCTTGTTGTTTTTGCACATTGATTTGCTCACTTAAGGAGGTCACATTACTCATCATGTCAAGATATTTTTGTGGGAACATCTTAAAGACCTTGTTCAAGAATTTATCCATCTTTTTCGTCAACTTTGGATCTTTAAGGAACATATCAACATCATCGGAAGCATCAGAATCTGATGAAGAATCTGGTAAAATACTTGGATTTGTTTCTTGTTGAATGCCTTGATCTGAACCAAATCCTTGTGAAAGAGTTTGTTCCTCATATAATGTTTGAGTTTGAATGTCATGTTGCAGGTTTGGTTGATTCCAATCAAAAGGTGCATTTCCTCTTGGTGTTGGTGGACCACTCCCATGTCCTGGTTTCATGGGTACAAACACTGGTTCATATAATGGAGGTGGTCCAAGTTGAACCATTCCATATGGTGGTAATGATGTGTTTGACGAACCTTCAATTTGTACTGTTTGACTAGTTTGAAACTGTGAGTTTGATATGTTGTCAATAGGTTGATACGTCGGTTCACCCATCTTCTTAGATTTTGACCTTGTTTCAACAAGCATGTCACTTATGCAAATGCAATATTTTTGGAATTTTTCAAGGATAATATATGATATGCAACTAAATGCAAACTAAATAGATGAAAATGCAATCTATGGCAAGAATGCAACTTATGTTTTGTTGTTTTTGAAGATTTTAGACAAACTTTTGGAATGCAAATCTAAGAAAGAGACCCTTAGGAAATTGAAATGATGTCTAGACCTCAAAGGACAAAAGGACCAAGTGACAAAAGGACAAAATGACAATGTCTCCCCTATATGCTTGAATACTAAGCTAGGTTTGACCAAATGACATGGATGACAAAAAGACAAAAGTTTGATAAGGTCTAGACTTCCTAACAATGACTTAGGGTTTATCAAAGATTTGGATTACTCAAGTATGGAAAAACCTAGTTTTGACACTATATGCAAAGGGACAATTACTATGCAAATGACCCTAATATGATATGATAATGACCTAAGCTTAATGAAGAGACCTAGGGTATGCAAATGTGACCTAATGTTATGAGGACAAGGATGCAAATGCCAATGTATGACAATGTCAACCTAAGGTTGAATTATGAAATGGTGTTACTCTAATGCAAGAGGACACATGCAAATGGATGACCCTTATTGATATGCAAAGGAGTATGACCTAGGTGAAACCTAACCTTGGTAGTTGACAATGAATTTGCAAAATACAAACTTAGGATGAACCTAAATCTAAGTGACATGAATGTTGAGACAAGATTTTGAAAAATGTTTGACAACCATGTTTGAAGGTGTTTTGAACTTTGTTGAATGAAATACTCTTGTGTTTAACCTTGTTTTGAATCAATTTGTCTTGTTTTTGAAATGAGACACAACTCAACTTTTGACAAGCAAAGAAGACAAGATATTTTAACTTAGACTCAAGACAATCATGCTCATTCACACATTTCTTATGGTAGGTAAGGACAGTAGCTACTTGAGAGGTAGACTCATTATGAGATTCAAGGAGAATACATAGATGCTTGACCCCACAGGCTCCCCTCCATGACACTCACTTCTCAGGGCAGCCAAGCATCAGTCACCATGGAAATCTCCCCATGGCGAACTTAGTATCTCTTCCAAGTATCCGAACTCCTCCTTCTCAAGAAACTAGAAGGATTTTTGGCCTCTAAATACAAGGTGTTTAATAAGGATTTCTGTTAAGCGCTACTCCTTGGTGTCACACAAGCATGATTGAGACATAGGCCCACCAAGATACCAAACAAATGTAGTCATGCAAGCACAATTTAGACCATGAGGCCCTACTTAGATGCTGATATGAGAAAGAGTCCAAGGGTCATCACTTCCCAAGTCACTACAATTCCCACGTAACCCTTCCTTCAAAGCTTTCGCCCATCAGGTATTTATTTATAGTGAGTTAGAATGCCAAGGTACTCTAGTTGTGCTCACTTTGGGTCGTTCCCTTCTCATGATTGTCACTTGCTTGCAAAAGAAAGCAAATGGTTGGGAAGGCAGGCCCTCTAAAGGTAACAAACAATCCAAAACATGAGAATGGTATCGAAGATTTGGATTTCTGATCACCCTAAGAAGGATGAAAGCATACTCTCCTACTCCAATGTCAAACTTGACAAACAAAGTGAACACATGTTCATTCCATCCTACTTAGCAAACATACTAGGTGCCTAATTATGAATCACAAACACAAAGTTTGGTTGGAATATAAGGCAACCTGCAAAATCACTAAGTTAGAAGTTTGATTTGTTTGGTCTTTGACTAGCGAACCTGCATAAGATTCATTAGTAGTTTCATTCTTAGTCTTCATCACACGTAATGCCAAGGTGCTGCATAGAGAATCAGTACCAAAGAAAACCAGAATACAAGAACAGAATGCAAAACAAAGTAATTTGCAAGTAAAAACACTGATTTTCACCTCTGTTTCTGGCCTTACACAGGTGCAGAATATCTTGACACAGGTGCAGAAGGCCTTGACACAGGCGCAGATCCCTTTGACATAGGCGCAGAATGCCTTGACATAGGCGCAGATCCCTTGACACAGGCGCAGATCCCTCCTACACAGGCACAGAAGTGCCTAGAAAGCTCCGAGTTGCCCTGTTTCTTGGGTTTTCACCTGCAAATCAGCTCAAAAGGCACTCAAAACATGGTTAAATGGTTAGTTCACGTCGGGTTCACCAATTAATGTAGATAGAAATTCGGAAATCATCAAAGCAATAGATAAATTAGACTAGCTCAATCACGAAAACTAAATTGCAATGACAACAATCCTAAAAACATTCAATAGAGACACAAAAAAAAGACATTCAAATCAAATGCAAACCATCACAAACATGAATATCTTCTCCAAAATTCTCCATTGTCCTTCTTTCTCCTTCAAATTGCTTTGTTTGTGGATCTCACCTACAAGTGCATAAGCATAATATGAAAGCAAGATTGACAAGACAACATAAGGATACTAGAAGTGTGATTGATTGATCAGATCGGGGGCCATGATTGAAGAAATTCATCCAATTTATAGACAAATTGGAGAGATGACAAGATTAGCATGAAGAGATTTGAAAGAAAATTTCAAATCAAGAATGACAAATATGACAAATTATGACAAAATTGACACTTTCTATGCAAAATTGATTGATTGACAAATTATGACAAATTGCTATGTCAAAATTGATTGATTGACAAATTATGACAAATTGACAAGATTGCTATGTCATTCCCATGAAATTAGGGGAAATAGGAGAAAACAGAAAATTAGATGAATTGGAAAATTAGGAAATTAGAAATTGATGGAATTTAGGAAATTAGGAATTAGGAGAAATTAGTAAATTGGAAAATTAGGTAAATTAATTAATAATTTTTCATTCATTAATTAATTCACAAAAAGAGGGAGGAATTAATTAGCCAATTAAATAAATATTTAATTGTGACAAGAAGACTTAGGATAAATAAATAAATAATTTAACCTAGAGGGAAAATGACAAACAAGATTAAATGAATAAATCATAAAACCCTAGAAGATGAATTAGAAATGCAAGGACGACAATTAGGTCTTGACAAAAGATAATTGATATAAGGTCGATTCGATCATGATTCTGATTAACAAAGCACCAATGTTGACAAACGATTTGATTGATAAATGCACCAATTGACGAGGAACAATGGCTAATTGATCAAAATTGACATGATTGAGAAGTATGACGATCGATGACAAATCGATCACAAGATTGAAAATGACAATGGTCGATGAGAAATCGATCGCAAAATGACAAGATTGACCAGAGGACAAGGATCGATGACAAATCGATCGCAAAATGATAAGATTGAAAAAGGACAATGATCGATGACAAATTGATCGCAAAATCGACAAGAGGACAAAACCCTAATTCTATCATTGATTAGGATTGACGATGTCCAAAATATGACAAATGAGCACGCACATTGATGTGACAGGATAAGATCGACCAAAATCATGACTGAAGATTATTATCAACAAGACCAAATTCGAAAGCGAGACAAATGAAGAATGTAGAAGAAGGACTCGATGCTTGCAAATGATAAAGACCAAGTGCGCAACATAGAAGAAATGTTAATGCGACACAAAAACCCTAAAATAAGGCAATGCATAAATGTTAAAGTATGAGTCCGCAACCGTTGACCATTTTTAGATGTCTACAACATGTTTAAATGAATTCTTTTTTTAAAACATACTTATTTATATAATATATATATATATAGTTTATTATATTTTTAATAAATAGATACATTAATTAAAATTTGCAAAAAAAAATTAAAACAAGAAATTTTTTTTTAAAAAAACATGGGGAGGGCTTGCCCCCCTCACTCAGTGGGCAACGGACCCCCCAGCGGCAGCCGCAGCCACCACTGTGGGCCGCAACCCACAGTGGGAGGCTTCGGCCACCACTGTGGGTGGCACCCCACAGCGACGACATTGCGGGCCGTGTCCCACAGCGGCGGCCTAGGCCGCCTCTGTGGGCCGCGACCCATAGGCTCGACAGTGGCCGCCCCTGCGGGGAGCCCCCCTCCATGGCTGCCGCACATCCTCCCACCTGCAATAGAAAAATTCAGCCACCGCCTCCCCACTGTCATGCGTTCGACCTCGCCTGCACAAGAAACAAACTCGAAACCCTAACCCAGTTTGGGTTAGGGTATTTCAAAAAGTTTTAAAAAATAGGAATGAAAGAAATAAAGAAAAAAGGGGCATTATTATAGTATTTAAAATTTAGGGTTTTCATGGTTATTTATTAATAATGAGAAAACATATTTGTGTATATATATATATACATATATATATACACATATATATGTGTATATATATATATGTATACATATATATGTATACATATATATGTATACATATATATATATATACATATATATATACACATATATATATATTTGTATATATATACATAGAGTTTAAAATATGAAGGGGTAGGGAAAATGTTAGATTTAATATTTTATTAAGTGCTCCAAATGAGGTGGATTGGTCCTTGCAAGATATTGGCTAAGTATGGTTCTAATGCATATAAAAATGATTTGCCTCCTGAACTTTCTTTGTCTCTTATTTTCAATGTTTTAGTTTTGGTGGCATTCAAAGGTCAGCTTCCTCAAGAGGATGATAGAGTTTCAGATGTTCACAAGTCACTTTCAGACCTTCCTTTGCCTCCTCCATCCATTCCTCAAGCTGAAAAGGTGTTGGACTCAAGAGTGTACAAGAAGACTCGCCATCAGGTGTACATGGAGCATCTCATCAAGTGGAAAGATGAACCACTTTTAGAAGCCACTTGGGTACATGATTCTAACTTCTCTAAGTTTGGAATTCCTTCTTCTTTTCTCCCTCAAGGAGTCACATGACTTCTTTGTCTTTGGGGGAGTATGGTGCAGGAGCACCTAGTCATGCTTCACTCTCCAGTTTTTTTGGTATTTTTCATGCTTAAGTGTGTTGTTAGTTTTTAAATGTTGTCATAGGTTGTGTTTAGTCTTTTCATAGGTTTTTGATCTCATTTTGTTCTTGAGAGATCAAATTTTGCTTCTTAGAGCCTCAATTGTTAATTTTGTGCTTCTAGGCCAAAAAGGGCTAAAAAGTGAGAAATTGCCTTATAGGTCTAGAAATGGTTGGTAAAATTTTGGAACATGTTTTGTGAGTTATTTTTAATAATTTATAAGTTTCTAGGAGGGATAGATAAGTTAGGTTGCTCAAAAATGTCATTTGGAGCAACAAAAGTTGCTTTCTTGTTTGGAAAAGTTATCATTTTAAAGAAAAAATTGCAAAAGAAAACCTCCTACAGTTGTGTGTCCATACAAGACCTCATAACTACTTCATGGTGCTATAAATATGCCTCCCTCTTCTTTGTATAGGGTTGGAATTTGTATTTGAAGACATTCTCAATTAAAAATATCAAGAATTCTGACTTTTTAATGGTTTTTGAACACATTTCCTTGTGACAGTCTGTACTGGACAGTTCCTTTCCATACTGTACTTGCTAGAGATTGTTCTTGATGTACATTCAAGGAATTTGATGCATTAGTTTCATTTGTTAAATATTTGGAAGTTGATTGTATAAATTAGTTTCATTTTTGGCTTTTGACTGTCGTGTCAAGGGTTTGGGCCATAAAAATGCATCAACTTGTCTAAATCCAAGTTTGGGCTCCCATGGATGGACTTAGACAAGTTTTATTGCACTTGTATAGTGTAAATATTTCACATTTTATCCAGGGTTGTGAGAAAGAAGAGTTTTTGAGAATATGCTAGGCAAATTGGAAATGGATTTGGCTGGCAATGTGAGTAAGACCAAACTTGTTTGTGCTCAAGACCAATTTGAGTAAGCAAACTTGAGGTAGAGGTCTACACTAGAATTCAAGGGGTTTTGGATGAATTTGGAGTTCCAAACAATTTACTTTTCATCTTCCAAGTGTGTGTTAATTCTAGCTGGCAACAAGCATACATTTACCCGATTTATGACAGTCAAAATTGGTCTCGGTGCAAAGATGATAACTATTTATTTCACCGTTGGATCTTTATGAATTGTGGATATTTTTCTCTTAATCAAGTTTTCTAAAACTCCACTAGAGCGATTGGACTATTATTTTCAGGTTTGGAAGTTATTAATGTCTGAGTGTGTGTTAACTCAAGCTGGCAGCAAGTACCCAGTTTTGGGGAATTAATGAATATTTGGGTCTAAACTTGATTTGTGTATATATCCATGCTTTGGAATCTTGTCGTAGGTGTTGGAAGGGTGTTATGAAGTTACCACGGACCTTGGTGAAAGTGCAGTAAAACAGTGAAAGTGTAGTCATAATGCATAAAACAGTCAAGTAAATGTTTGTGTGGCAAGTGTTTATCTTATCGTCATGTAGGGAAGTGATGGAAAGTTTATTTAAATGGTGTGATAGAGGTCCTACATGAATTTGGGGGCTTTGTTTGTAGTTTATAATTGACTTCCTTTGTAACTTGGTTAAAACCCTCTCAAAACCCTACTTATTAGCTTTAAAATGTGGATAGTCACCATACCAACTTCTTAGGGGCTAAAACCACAACATATTTGAGTTTAAACCTTATTGACACCATCCATGTCAATTTTTGTGAAGGTTGTGGTCATCGCTGCCCTATGCAAGAAAATTTAACTCAATTAACCTTCCACGGGCTAGTAGCCCTTTTTACCCCCGTTTTCACAAAGGTTGAACCCGATTTACCAAATAAAGTATGAACCTTCCAGAATTGTCTAAAACAGTTGAAAGACATGCTATGGACCTATTCCCATCAATTTAGACAATCAAGACATGATTTTGGAGTTTGGACCCTTAGTGGAGGACTTGAGTAACTTGAAGAAGCAAACTAGAACAATGTTGCATAACACACAATAGGGTGGTTGTTTGAGGAGAAGTGTGGGTGTTGGAGTTTGATGTTGCCAAACACTAATTGAATACATTAGAAAAACATATTATTGGATCCACTTGTCAAATTAGACCAATTTAGGCTTATTGAGTAACTTCTCACTCAATCTCCCTATTAGAATTCAATGGGGTCTCCAAACATGTATCAACTTTTTCTCTTCCAATCCATGTGTGCTCTGAAAATGCACATCTTTTGTTGTCCTAGTCTCACCAACTCCTAGTTGTGAGCATAGGGTATCATTGTAAAACCACCAAAAAGGTCTGCAAAGCAAAAAAAAAAACTACACTAAACATATTTACAGACCCTAACCTATCATTCCACTAGATTTCAACTGGTGTCATCAGTGGGTGCTCAGGTTAGAGCCATTTATTGCTTAAACCCTAGCCTACAAGGGTTTTGTAACTAGTTCACATAGAATGGTTTGAATCTCTGCAACTAGACACAATCAAACCTTGAAATCTACCTTGATGGAAAGTAGATTCACCAGTCCTTCATGCCCTGCAGGTAGGTTCCCCTGACAAGTCCGTACTGGACCATACAACACAACAAAAACAAGGAAAAACAGTGAATGTAGTATAAAAACAAGGTTTTCCTTACAAACAAAACTTGCTTTGCATTCCAAACTCTTCCAACCTATACAATGATGTTGTTGTTGGATTTTAATATCATGATTAGTTGGTTAGAACCAACTTCTTCACCACCAACAACATAAAATGTAACTTTTTGCAATGTTGCAAATGTTGCTTAGCATTTTACATCTTTTTGATCCTTAGGATGCAACCTTGCACTCAAGTGTACCCCAAGGCTCCAAAGGCCCTCCATGCATTCTAGGAGACCTAAAGCAATGCATTGCACCCTTATTACATGACGACTCTATTTTTAGAGTAGTGCACCTATGAACAACATCAACATTACATCTTTCTAGGATATCAACATCCTGAACACAACAAAATCTTGGACAACATAACCATGACTTCATTAAGTCCCAAATGGTTGGTCCACTTATTACAACATGAAACACAACATTAAAAACTTAAGAACAAACCAAAATTTGTATGGAGTGATAGGTGCCCTGCACCATACTCCCCTGGGACAAAGATACTTTCCAACTTGACTGGTTGTCTTGGTGGAAAATCTCTCACCCAATCTCTAGTACCCTATGATTAAGAGTCCAACTGATGTGTTTGTGATTATCCCTTGTATGAATAGAGATCACATACATTAAAGATAGGAGAAATACCCAAGGTGGGAGGGATTTCAACTTCATATGCATTTTGACCATATTTATGCACCACCTTGAGAGGCCCAATTTTCTTCATCAATAGCTTAGTAGGATGCCCTTTTGGAAGCCTCTCTTTCCTTAGGTATGCTAGGACCAAACCTCCAATCTTAAATTGCACATTCCTTCTTGTTTTATCATCATTCATCTTATACTTCTCATACTTTTGTTGTAAGGTTTGTCTTACCTTATCATGCACTTCTTTGATTCCTTCTGAAAAATTCTCACCTTGTGAACTCTTAGGTGTCATAGAACTGAGATCCCAGAGCTCTAGTATGTCCCTAGGATGAAAACTATACACTATTTCAAAGGGACTTTTACTTGTACTTCGGTTAACTAAGTCATTGTATGCATATTCTGCCTAGCCGATTACCAAATCCCAAGTTTGCCCATGCTATTTGGTGAGGCATCTTAGTAGATTACCCAAGGATCTGTTTACTACCTCTATTTGACCATCTGATTGAGGATGGTAGGCAGATGAAAAACATAATTTTGTGCCCAACTTTCTCCAAAGTGTTCTCCAAAAGTGGCTTAAAAACTTTACATCTCTATCACTGACTATGCTGATTGGAAGGCCATGAATTCTAACTATCTTTCTGAAGAAGACTCCTACAATGTAGGTGGCATCCTTGGTTCTTTTGCAATGTATAAAATGTGCCATCTTGCTAAACCTATCAACCACTACATACACATTGTCAAAGCCCCTTGGAGTTCTTGGTAAGCCTAACACAAAATCCATGCTTAAACATTCCTAGGGCCTCTGAGATATGACCAAAGGTTGGTATAGACCTACATTACTTGATGAACCTTTTGCTCTTTGTAAAATTACACATTGTTCTAAAAACCTTCTCACTTCTGATTGCAACTTGGGCCAATAGTAAAACCTACTAACATGCCCCATAGTTTTATCTATGCCAAAATGACCTCCTAGACCTCCTTGATGCTTTTCTTGAATAATATTTTGTCTCATAGAACATTGGGGAATGAAAAGAAGGTGTCCTTTGAACAACAAACCCTCTTGTATCATATACTCTAAATAAGAAACATGTGAGGTGTTAGAAAAATCAGAGCAAACAACCTATTATAGACATATAAAAATGACCATATTCCTAAATGAATATTTAATGTTCATTTTATTCTCATTCCTATATTTAGTTAAATCTAATTTACTTAAATCACCCACATTCTTCTATTTTAATTAAATAATTTATTTTATTTATTTATTTAAATTCACTTAAGTCCTTTATGTCATTTAATTGAATAAATCATTTTATTTAATTAAATCCCTTCTCTCTACTTTTTAATTAAATTTACATTTAATTAAATATTTACCCCAATTAAATAAATCTAATTTATTTAATTTCCCAACTTGCAACCAAATTGAAATAAAGCAATTTATTTTAATTTATTTTCCCCACCCACTTGCATTTTCCTACATCTCCCACTTGCATCCTAACCCTCTTCCTAATTTCTTCTAGAATCCATCTAATCCTAATCAATTAGCCTAAACCCATCCATTATCCCTTTTCCCTAAATTTGAGGAGGTCACTTCTCAAATTTGGAGTAAAGTCTTCAAAAGGCATTAAAGCCTTTATGCCTTCAACAAGGTAACTTGTTGAAAACCCCCAAATTTGGAAGGACTCTTACAAATTTGTCCCCAAAGTCTTCAAACCATTAATGGTTAACTAACCCTTAGTGGCATGATTAGAGACTTTTTGCCTAACTCAACCCTCATCTAACCCAGGGGTCTCATCAAGCATTTATTGCTTTGACTATGGTTATCCCTTTAAACTTTGCACAAGAGTTTACCCCTTGGGTAAAAGCTTTATCCATTGGATAACCCTAACATAACCTTAACCCTTACCTTCTAAGGTAACCATGAGGTCTTCTCAAGCATTTAATACTTCTTACCTCTCCTCTCAAGCAGTCTTATGTTGACAATTGTCACCATTTCATTGGTAGAAATTCTAAACATGGATTGATAACTTTTAATCCCGACTCCTGATTAACTCATCTAATCTTGACCATCCATTTCCCTATTTTCACTATAAATAGAGTTCTCATTCCTCCATTTTAAAGATCTATCCAAGCTTTTAGTATCTCATTTATGCTCAATTTTATCAATACATCTAGCCTCTTTTTGTAATAGGAATTAATCTAATAAGCATTTTAGAGTATTTCTATTATCATTAGCTTAAATCATTAAGTAGTATATCATGTTAGGATAGTATTGCTACTGGTGTAGGAGCACCCTTCTAAAGTCTTCCACCATTTGATTGTCGTGCCCAGACTTTTGGGCACAAAAACGGAACAACAAAAAAAAAATTTGACCACATGAACTCGCAATATATCCTACAATTATAATAACTTTATTAGAGTTTTGTCTTATCTAGCGTGAAAATAAAATTGTTTACTAAGGTTGGGTTAATTAGCCAACTCGAACGAGCGACTTTATTTGGTGGGGATTAATCAGTGTCACAGATTAGTTAGCTAGCTCAATTACCTTAACTAAGTTGTCGTAAACTGAAACGAGGGATAAATGGGTTATCTCAAAGTATTAAATCATTTCCGACCATAAAATGATAATGTTATAAAATAATTGATGCACACGTGAATTCATTATTACATCCAACTGATAGGGGGGTTCAAATTACTATAATGTCATTTGCCCACTAAATCCGACAATAAGCTAAAGCCAATTCTAATTTTCCCTAAACCCTTAATTTTGACGATTTAATTTCGATCCGACCAAAAATCAGCCTCAAGGGCTTAAGGTTCATAAATTTACAAATTCTTCCGTTTGAATTTCCCATTTACATTATATCCTATTGTCCACAATTAAATTGAGGAAAATCTATTGACTAATTAAATAAATTAATAGGATTTAAGGTATAGTTTATCCAACTATATTAATTCTTCATTTTTAAACCCCTGGAATTAGCTATATTAAAATTTAAATTTTCTAAAGAATAAAAACATATGATAATTCAATAATAAAAATAACTCTATTTATTAATTAAAATCAAATTTTAAAAACTTCCAATTTAGATTTCCCAACTCTAATTTAAAATTCTTTTAAATAAAGAATTCCCTCATTCCTAAAATGCTAACCCTAATTATAAATTAAAATCAAATTTTAAAACTCCACTCTAAATCTCCCATATATATATATATATATATATATATATATATATATATATATAAATATATATATATATATATATATATATATAAATATATATATATATATATATATTTATTTATATATATATATATATATATTTATATATACATATGTAAATCTCTTAAAATGCTAACCCTAACCCGAAATGGGGTTAGGGTTGCATTTCTATATATTACACTTTGTTTTATTTATTTTTTTCATTTTATACCCTAACCCGAAATGGGTTAGGGTTTATTAAACCCCTTTTTTCTTTATTATTTGTTTTTTTTTTTGAGTGAGGGAGATTGCAGGTACGACGGAGGGACGACGAAGAGGGTTTCAAAGTGGGAAGAGGCGGAGGAAGTGGGGAGGGTTTTCGGGCGCCGCTATGCATATGCACAGTGGCGGCAGCGCCGCCCACTGTGTGTACACACAGTGGCAGACGGCATAGCCGCCGCCCACTGTGTATACAGACAGTGGTGGGCGTCGCTCATTGTGCGTAGCACAGTGGTGGCCGCGACCGCTCCACTGTGTTACACACAGTGCGGTGCCCTTCGGCGCCGCCCACTGTGTGTAGCACAGTGGCTCGGTCGTGGCCGTCCACTGTGTTACACACAGTGGCCCGCGTTTTTCCCATTTCTTTTTTTTTTTTTTTTAAACATGTTAATATATTTCGTGGTTGTAAAATATTATATGATGTGTTTTTTTTTTAATATCAAATATATATATATATATATACGGTGCACAATATCTTATATGAATATGTAATATATATATATATATATATATATATATATATATATATATATATATATATATATATATTTGAATATATATATATATATATATATATATATTTATATATACATATAACATTGCTATGATCAGACATAACATATATGTTTATGTATTTTTTTTTTCTACAGACATCCATAGAGTATGTTTTCGGATGCAGAAATATATATATATATATATATATATATATATATATATATTGTAGTCACATAAATCTGTCCACTTAATTAAATGAATACTTAGTATTTATTTGATTATTTAACCATCAATTAATGAATTAATTAAATTAATATTTAATTAATTCATCTTAACCCTATTCTCTTATTAATTAAATAAATTATTCAATTTATTTGATTTAATTCACTTAACCAAATTCAGACCATTAATTAAATAAATAAATCATATTTGTTTAATTAAATCTTCTCTCACATTTAAATAAATTAATATTTATTTAAATCCCCCAAAATCTCACCTCTCACATTTAAATAAATTAACATTTATTTAAATCACCTTTATCCTCTACCCACTTGTATTTTCCTATAAATGCAAGTTGCACAATTATTTTAAATAAATAATTTATTTAAAATCACCTTTATCCTCCACCCACTTGTATTTTCCTACAAAAGCAAGTTGCACAATTATTTTAAATAAATAATTTATTTAAAATCACCTTTATCCTCCACCCTCTTGTATTTTCCTACAAAAGCAAGTTGTACAACTATTTTAAATAAATTATTTATTTAAAATCCTATTCATCCTCACCCACTTGAAACCTTTAATGGTTTCCCTTAAAGTCTTCAAACTTGATGGCTTCCTTCTATAGTCTTCTTAAGACTTTAATGGTTTTCCTTAAAGTCTTCAAGCCTTTAATGGTTTCCCTCAAAGTCTTCAAGCATTTTAATGCTTTATCTTCATTTTTCTCATTTAAATAAATTAATATTTATTTGAATATTTATCCAAATGCAAATTACACCATTTAATTGAAATAAATGATTTTATTTTAATTGAAAATACCAAAATTTCTCCCACTTGCATTTTCCTACAAAATCCACTTGCATGCCTAAACCCCTTCTAGAATTTTCTAATCACTTCTAAATAACCTAACCCCTTCTCTAAACTTTGTCACAATCCTAAGCAAAAGGGAAGTCACTTCTCAAACCCTCAAAGTCTTTGATAACCATTAAAGGCTTTCAACCTTCAACCACTAAATGGCTCAAAGTCTTTGATAACCATTTAAGGCTTTCAACCTTCAACCACTTAATCCCCAAAGTCTCCAATAACCATTAATGGTTACCTCAAACCCTCCCACATGGTTAAAACATTTGTTTTGACTCAACCTCTACCCAACCCAAAGGTCTCATCAGGCCATTAATGCTTTGACCATGATTATCTCTTAAACATTTGCACAAAGGTTTATCCTTGGATTAACTCTTAATCCAGTGGGTAATCTTAATTTGGACTTGACCCTTAGCCTCTAGATAACCATGAGGTTTTCTCAGGCCTTTAATGCCTCCAACCTCTTCTCTCAACCCAATCCTGTGTTGACACTTGTCACTATTTTATTGGTGCCAATTGTGCACATGGATCCTCAACTTTCAAACTTGGCCCTTGATTGAATCTTTCAATCTCAACCATCCATTGCTCCAATTTTCCTATAAATAGAGCTCATTCCTTCATAATCCAGATCCTGAAAACTTGTATGCATTTAGGCTATAGACATTTTAGAGAGCATTTAGCATAAGCAATCTAACATCTTGTATTTTTGGTAAAATCAATCATTTTAGCATCAATAGCATAGTATTTAGCTTTTCATTTCATATTTGAAGCTTAATATCAAATCTCAATCCTCCATAAGCATCCATAGTGCAAAAAGCTGCTGAGAGCTACACTATTTTGGAACTTGGAGAGGAGAGGAACAAGGGAGAAGGAGTTAAGGCCATGCTAAGAGGCAGTTGGAGATGCCTCATAATCTTTGTTTGGTTTATTAGATACATTAGCATGCTTTTAGTGTCTCTCTTGGTAGGCCTTCATAGATTAGTTTTCGATTGACTAACACTAACGGTTTTTGTGTCTTTGGTGTTGTTGATCATTTGCTAACCTTGTGCCATTTTGTAGGGCATCATATATATATATATATATATATATATATATATATCATATATATATATATATATATATATATATATATATATATAGGATAAAGAAGTTTGTTTTGCAATATATATATATATTTTTAACACAGTAGCATGCAATACGTCTATATATTTTGTAACAGGGATACACAAGTTCAGAATATATCTCTTCTCTTGTTGTTGCAGGGGTATGCACATCCAGGAATTTATATATATATATTTATAAGTATATAGGTATATATTTTTCAATATATATACTTATATACCTATAGATATATATAAGTTAAATGTTAAAATAATAGGGCTGAAAACCCTTATATTGGTTTGAGATTTTAACCATTAAACATTCTGTTCTAGTCTTCTAATAGCATTAAGAACAGGTCTTATTTATCTTCTTATTTAGCAGTCATACATCCTACTTTCTACAGCAATGTAAAAATACTGGTTCTCTTTTTTTTTAACAGTCATAAAATAACAGTAATCTAAACTATGCAAGTAAATAATCAAACCTAATGCATTTTTCTTTTTTTTCTTTTCTTTAATATTGCAGTAAATAAACAAGTGAACAGACCAGATTTAGATGTAGTCTACAGCAACACAATAGACATCAAAATATAAATAAAAATTACATTGTTTTCCAAAATGATAAGTTACAATAGCCCATTTATAAAAATGGGTGAATAATCTAAACAATCTTCTCTTTCTTAATCTTTACATAGTGAATAAAAGAATACTATATTTAAACAGAAAAAGAATCAATTTAAGCCCTATATTTACATATACATTTTCTTTTTTTTTTTTGCTACAAATCATAAAGTTACATTTCCTTTCTTTGCTTTTCTACATTTAAATAAAAATCTGGGTCTGAAACATCTGCAACCAAACAAACTGCAACTCTTAATCTTTTTTCCCAAGCCACCTGCATGTAAGATTTAGGACTGTGACCATGGGATGCTCACCTCCCAGCCTAGGCTTACCAGAAGCCACCCCGGAGCTAGGAGAATCAAGTTCTAGACAGGTTACAAACAAGCATACAACACAACAATAGGGCAAATACTCAAACATACACCTTCCCATCCCAAGCTACACTTTCACCACATTTTGTGATGATCAATCTACTGGTGGAAGTGGACCAAGTACCATTGGGGAGACTGCAGCCAAAATACAACCCAAGCCACCTCATGGCAACACAAAATACACAACAGATGCATCCCACACACCTTATACCCCCCAAAGGCTCAAAGCCATATTCTCTCCCCTTATGACCCCCAAATGCATACATAAGGCTATGCAGCAAGGGTCACAAAGGACACCCTTGAGAACACTCTTCTTAAGGAGAGCCTCTCACCCAAGGCTGTCATGCTAATATAGAAATACTACTACCTCTAACCTTACCTGCAGCCTCGATGACTGTGGCCTGGTGCTCTGCCTGGCGGTTGTCAACCACTGCGAAGACCGTATGGGACTTGCCCATGTCCCCAACTATAAGCTCTGATGTTGCTATCCTCTGATTCCCTGTCATCTATCCCTGTGGACACTCTCTCGCCATGTGCCCCATGGTTCCACACGTGAAGCAAGCACCACGTGCCTGAAACTGTGCGCCCTGAGGCCTAGAAAAAGGATGCCCACCTGTCTGGCTAGAACCACTGTACCCACCCCTGGAGGACTGCTGAGCCCGTGCCGGGGGTGTGTATGTACCCTGTGCTCTCTGGTCACGCCTGGGACCCTGTGACTGCCACTGCTTGGGCCTAGAGCCCTGCTGCCCTTAAGGTGGCCTCTGTCTCTGACTCTGCTGTGACTGCTGTGGAGGAGGGGGTTTATGGGATCCTGAAACATTTCTGTGGTTGCCTTTCCAATGGGGTTTCTGAAACCTGAAAGACTGGGGGACCGGGTTTCGGTTCTGAAACCGATCCCTCATGTCCTGTGGCCTAATCTGAATCTCCTCGGCTATAAGGGCCTTCTCTACGGCAACTCGAAAGCTTCCGGGAGCGACCATCCTCACTGGCCCTGCTATCCTAGTATTAAGTCCCCTGACAAAATGATTGACGAGTAGCTTCTCATCCTTTAGGTAATCTACATAAGGTAGGAGCTCAATAAACTTACTCTCGTACTGGGTCACTGAGAGACCCTTCTGCTGAAGGTCGTGGAACTCATCGATCCGACGCTGCCTGAAGTGCTCTGACAGGTACCTCTCTCTGAACCTCTCTGTGAAGATTTCCCATGTGATGGTATCTGCAGTGAGTCCACACTTGAATTCCTCTTGCTTCCACCATGTGGAGGCTGTCGATCTCAGAAGGTGGACTGCAACTCGTGCCTTCAGATTGCTTTCATAAGATCGCAATGCGAAGCACCGATCTAGGCTCAAAAGCCATGCCTCAGCCTCTACTTCGTCAGTAGTTCCTCCAAAAGATGGTGGCTGGAGGTGTAAAACCTCTCTAATCAGGTCTCTTGGTTCCTGACGTGCTCTCTCAATGTACACAGGTGCTGCTACTGGAGGGGGTTCGGGCAGGTGAACGGACTCTGGCTCATGCTCTGCCTTGCCCTCTATGGAATTAGGAGGTGGACTCCTACTCTGTTCCCTCTCTACTGACCTATGACTCCCTGAGTTTTGATTGTCTGCATGACGGTCCACTGCTGGAAACCTGTCCTGCACTATCCCAATGAAGTTCTGAAGAGCTAGCAAGATGTCTCGGTTAGGGTCAACCGGTAGTTCAGGAGGTGCTTTCGGGTTCCCTTCTGGAACTGGTTCCTCCCTAGCAACATCCTCGCGTGCCATACATGTACGCCTAGGACCCCTTCCGCGCTTGCGAGCTTGTCGCGTAGTCGGAGGCATCCTAATGAGAAAACAAAAATAAAATAAATAAACAATTAATTAAATAATTTAATTTTCATATATTTATATTTTTATTTTCTTTTTAAGAAAATATTTGATTAATTTAGATAATTAAAGCGAAACGTAATGGAGAAAGGTTCCTAGTGTCGGAAACCTTGCTCTGATACCAAAATGTCGTGCCCAGACTTTTGGGCACAAAAACGGAACAACAAAAAAAAATTTTGACCACATGAACTCGCAATATATCCTACAATTATAATAACTTTATTAGAGTTTTGTCTTATCTAGCGTGAAAAAAAAATTGTTTACTAAGGTTGGGTTAATTAGCCAACTCGAACGAGCGACTTTATTTGGTGGGGATTAATTAGTGTCACAGATTAGTTAGCTAGCTCAATTACCTTAACTAAGTTGTCGTAAACTGAAACGAGGGATAAATGGGTTATCTCAAAGTATTAAATCATTTCCAACCATAAAATGATAATGTTATAAAATAATTGATGCACACGTGAATTCATTATTACATCCAACCGATAGGGGGGTTCAAATTACTATAATGTCATTTGCCCACTAAATCCGACAATAAGCTAAAGCCAATTCTAATTTTCCCTAAACCCTTAATTTTGACGATTTAATTTCGATCCGACCAAAAATCGGCCTCAAGGGCTTAAGGTTCATAAATTTACAAATTCTTCCGTTTGAATTTCCCATTTACATTATATCCTATTGTCCACAATTAAATTGAGGAAAATCTATTGACTAATTAAATAAATTAATAGGATTTAGGGTATAGTTTATCCAACTATATTAATTCTTCATTTTTAAACCCTTGGAATTAGCTATATTAAAATTTAAATTTTCTAAAGAATAAAAACATATGATAATTCAATAATAAAAATAACCCTATTTATTAATTAAAATCAAATTTTAAAAACTTCCAATTTAGATTTCCCAACTCTAATTTAAAATTCTTTTAAATAAAGAATTCCCTCATTCCTAAAATGCTAACCCTAATTATAAATTAAAATCAAATTTTAAAACTCCACTCTAAATCTCTCATATATATATATATATACATATGTAAATCTCTTAAAATGCTAACCCTAACCCGAAATGGGGTTAGGGTTGCATTTATATATATTACACTTTGTTTTTTTTTTTTTTTCATTTTATACCCTAACCCGAAATGGGTTAGGGTTTATTAAACCCCTTTTTTCTTTATTATTTGTTTTTTATTTTGAGTGAGGGAGATTGCAGGTACGGCGGAGGGACGGCGAAGAGGGTTTCAAAGTGGGAAGAGGCGGAGGAAGTGGGGAGGGTTTTCGGGCGCCGCTGTGCATACGCACAATGGCGGGAGCGCCGCCCACTGTGTGTACACACAGTGGCGGACGGCATAGCCGCCGCCCACTGTGTACACACACAGTGGTGGGCGCCGCTCACTGTGCGTAGCACAGTGGCGGCCGCGACCGCTCCACTGTGTTACACATAGTGCGGTGCCCTTCGGCGCCGCCCACTGTGTGTAGCACAGTGGCTCAGCCGTGGCCGTCCACTGTGTTACACACAGTGGCCTGCGTTTTCCCCATTTCTTTTTTTTTTTTTTTTAAACATGTTAATATATTTCGTGGTTGTAAAATATTATATGATGTGTTTTTTTTTAATATCAAATATATATATATATATATATATATATATATATATATATATATATATATATATATATATATATATATATATATATATATACGGTGCACAATATCTTATATGAATATGTAATATATATATATTTGAATATATATATATTTATATATACATATAACATTGCTATGATCAGACATAACATATATGCTTATGTATTTTTTTTTTCTACAGGCATCCATAGAGTATGTTTTCGGATGCAGAAATATATATATATATATAGGATTAAGAAGTTTGTTCTGCAATATATATATTTTTTTTAACACAGGAGCATGCAATACGTCTATATATTTTGTAACAGGGATACACAAGTTCAGAATATATCTCTTCTCTTGTTGTTGCAGGGGTATGCACATCCAGGAATTTATATATATATATATTTATAAGTATATAGGTATATATTTTTCAATATATATACTTATATACCTATAGATATATATAAGTTAAATGTTAAAATAATAGGGCTGAAAACCCTTATATTGGTTTGAGATTTTAACCATTAAACATTCCGTTCTAGTCTTCTAACAGCATTAAGAACAGGTCTTATTTATCTTCTTATTTAGCAATCATACATCCTACTTTCTACAGCAATGTAAAAATACTGGTTCTTTTTTTTTTTAACAGTCATAAAATTACAGTAATCTAAACTATGCAAGTAAATAATGAAACCTAATGCATTTTTTTTTCTTTTTTCTTTTCTTTAATATTGCAATAAATAAACAAGTGAACAGACCAGATTTAGATGTAGTCTACAGCAACACAATAGACATCAAAATATAAATAAAAATTACATTGTTTTTTAGAATGATAAGTTACAATAGCCCATATATAAAAATGGGTGAATAATCTAAACAGTCTTCTCTTTCTTAATCTTTACATAGTGAATAAAAGAATACTATATTTAAACAGAAAAAGAATCAATTTAAGCCCTATATTTACATATACATTTTTTTTTTTTTTTTGCTACAAATCATAAAGTTACATTTCCTTTCTTTGCTTTTCTGCATTTAAATAAAAATCTGGGTCTGAAACATCTGCAACCAAACAAACTGCAACTCTTAATCTTTTTTCCCAAGCCACCTGCATGTAAGATTTAGGACTGTGACCATGGGATGCTCACCTCCCAGCCTAGGCTTACCAGAAGCCACCCCCGAGCTAGGAGAATCAAGTTCTAGACAGGTTACAAACAAGCATACAACACAACAATAAGGCAAATACTCAAACATACACCTTCCCATCCCAAGCTACACTTTCACCACATTTTGTGATGATCAATCTACGGGTGGAAGTGGACCAAGTACCATTGGGGAGACTGCAGCCAAAATACAACCCAAGCCACCTCATGGCAACACAAAATACACAATAGATGCATCCCACACACCTTATGCCCCCCAAAGGCTCAAAGCCATATTCTCTCCCCTTATGACCCCCAAATGCATACACAAGGCTATGCAGCAAGGGTCACAAAGGACACCCTTGAGATCACTCTCCTTAAGGAGAGCCTCTCACCCAAGGCTGTCATGCTTCTTCCACCCCAAGATCATCCTACTCCCCCAAGAGTAGGAGATCTTGGACACTCCCAAAGCAAGAACACATAAACAAAAAAAAACATAAAAATGAAACTTACATTTCTCTTTTTTTTTTTTACAACAATCTACATATACACAACTCTTTTCACAAGCATTTCTTTCAAAAGAAAGAACAATTTAAACAACATAAAACAAAGAGAATACAACCAACCTTAATCTGCCAATAGGTATGTTAGATTCAGTTGGAGATGAGCTGCCCAAATCCACACAAACTTTCTTCAAATCCCTTGGCCCCCAAATTTCACTATTCCTAAAACTAGTTTTTTTTTCTTTTCCTCCAAAATTTTTCCAAAAATCTCCAAGGATGGAGAGTGGGTGATTAGCTCACTAAGCTTCCATTCTTAGCCTAAGAAGGCCTCTCTCACTCCTTCCAACCTCTTGGATAGAGTGAGGGATCCCCCATTGGATTGGTCTTCCCTAGGTCTTACATCCTCCCTAACCTAGGTACCTAGAGAAGGGAAATGGAAATGGGGAAGAGGGATTACTATCTCCAAGAAGGTTATCCTACCAAGGATGGCACTCCTATAGATGGAATTCGTCCATCTTGGGAAAACCACTTTTTTGGGTGGTTAAACAAGTCCTAAGGGAAAGACACATGGCCAATTTTGTCCTTCACCCATAGGTACCCCATGAGGACTAATAGAAAAGCTCTAGAATTGACCCTAGGAGTTGATTTGACCTTCAGAAAGTCCACCTGAAGTTAACCTACGGGTCAACTCTGAGTTGACCTTCCTTGTGGCTCTCTAACCTAGATTTCTTGGTTCCTTCAAGGATAATTAGGAGATATAACAATTAACAAAAAATAAAACTCTCAAAAAGGTGACATGACAAATTGCCAACACAACATACTACATAGGTGTCAAGTGACACTACAACATAATTCCACATCACAATTACATACATGGCAATTGTCCCTAAAACGATTTAAATAATTCAATAAATATAGTTTACACTCATGCAACATTTTACATTTACGAATAAAATACAATACATACGGGGTGTTGTCTCTCCAAATAGACAACCCCTGGTTTTACTAATGCACATTAGCCTAGGCTTGATTCTCCATAATATTTCCATGGTCACATGGATAATTTCCTGCACATCTCAATTTAAACATTAGTACTTCCCAAATAGCCTCATATAATATATAACACATAATCAGAATACAATACATTCATTCTGCAAAGGCTCGTCATTATAAAATACGATTTATCACAAATCAAAGCAATTTATTATAATCCTCAAAATTTGATCCATCTACAAGATATGCAAACATTTTTCTAACATTATAACAAATTCTGAAATTCAGATAATAACCTGCATCATCACAATATTACCCTAATCTAGAATCATACAATATTCTATAATCCACAAGGCATAGAAATGAAGCATCCATATATATCAATGTTACCAAAATCGTGGGACCATGTAAAGTTCTCTATCCATAGTGTGTCAAAACTAGCATCCAAAATAGTTCCAAAATGAAAATAGCTGAAGAGATAGGATAGGTCAGGGTAGGGCCTCACACCCTCCCCCTCTAGGCATGAACGTCCTCCTGGAGTTCATCAAAAAGATGAGGGTACTGTGATCTCATACGTGCTGCATCCTCCCATGAAGTTGTAACCTCATCATAGCAATCCCACTGGACCCTAACCTGGTCCATCTCTCGACCTCGAAGGGCCAACGTCCGGCGAGCCAAAATGCGAATGGGCTCCAAGGCTAGCTGCCCGTCTGACTCCACCTACAAGGCATCCCAATCTAAAATATGAGACTCATCATAGATATATTTTCTCAAAACTGACACATGAAATACATCGTGGATGCGTGACAGGCTAGGTGGCAAAGCAGGGCGATAAGCAACTGGTCCTATCCTCTCAAGGATCTCGAAAGGTCTGACAAAGCGAGGTGCGAGCTTAGACCCCTTTCCATAGCGGATCAGACTCTTATGTGGTCGCACTCTCAGGAAAACTCTGTCCCCAACCATGTAACTCTGGTCTATCCTCTTTGCATCTGCATATTTCTTCTGCCTATCTTGTGCCTCTCTAAGGCACTGCCTAATCAGAGTTACCTGCTGCTCCATATCATGGACCATCTCAGGGCCTATGGCCACTCTATCCTCGATACGGTCCCAACTCAAAGGTGTCCTGCATGGTCTGCCGTACAAAGCCTGAAAAGGTGGCATCCCCAAGGAAGTGTGATGCCCATTATTATAGGCAAATTCTACTAAATGCAGGTACTCCTCCCATCGGGTCTGATGATGCATGACGTACATGCGGAGCATATCCTCTAACACCTGGTTAACCCGCTCTATCTGTCCATCTGTCTCTGGATGATAGGCTGTGCTGAAATTGAGCTTGGTGCCCAACGCTGCCTGTAATGCCTTCCAAAAGGAAGAAGTAAAGAGAGAATCCCTATCAGAAATAATCTTGCATGCAACACCATGAAGCCTGACAATGTCTCGCAAGAACACTTGTGCCACTGCTGGAGCTGTGAAGGTAGTCTGGACGGGTGAGAAGTGGGCTACTTTGGTCAATTTGTCAACTGTCACCAGGATAGCATCATGGCGATGAGATGACATAGGAAGACCAATGATGAAGTCCATGGATATAGTATCCCACTTCCACTCTGGTATAGCATGGGACTGGAGTAACCCACCTGGATGGCGATGCTCTGCCTTGACTCTCTGACACTCAAGGCATCGGGCTACTAACTCAGCGATAAGCATCCGCATTCCTGGCCAATGATATAACTGCCTCAAGTCCGCATGCATCTTCTTAACCCCGGGATGTGCTGCATAAGGAGCTCTATGAGCCTCCATGATGATGAAATCTCGCAAACCCCCAGGAGAGGGTACATAGATGCGCCCTCTATGGCGTAATAAACCATCGGACTCTAAAGAGTAGTCTACAAACTTCCCTTCCAAGGTCTCCTGATTACGGATCCTCTAACAAACCTCTAGATACCAATCATCCTCTGGCAATCGCTGCAAAATATGGTCTCTCAAATCTGTGCTCATGGATATGGTGTAAACCTCACGTCGTCTCCTACTTAGGGCATCTATGACCACATTCTCCTTTCCTTTGATGTAGTGAACATCAAAATCATACTCACAAAGGAACTCCATCCATCTCCTCTAACGTGCATTAAGGTTAGGCTAGGTGAAGATGTACTACAAAATCTGATGGTCCGAATGAAGCTCAAAGTGATGACCTAAAAGGAAGTGTCTCCACCTCACAAGTGCATGTACAACTGCTGCAAGCTCTAGGTCGTGCGTAGGGTAGTTAAGCTCGTGAGTCTTAAGCTTCCTAGACTCGTATGCTATAACCCTACCCTCCTGCATAAGAACTGCTCCCAATCCATCTAAGGAAGCATCTGTGCATACCATGAAGTCGGCCGTGGGGTCTGGCACAATAAGAATAGGTGCACTAGTAAGTGCCCTTTTTAGATCCTGAAAAGCCCTCTCACACTTCTCTGTCCACTCGAATTTCTTCCCTTTTCGCTGGAGGGATGTGATGGGGTGTGCAACTCTAGAAAATCCCTCAACAAAGCATCTGTAGTACCCTACCAAACCCATGAAGCTCTTGACCTCTATCACACTGGTAGGTGCCGGCCAATCCATGATGACTCTAATCTTTGATGGGTCAACTGAGATCCCATCACCGGATATAACATGCCCTAGGTACTTGACCTCTGATCTAAAGAAAGCACACTTCGACAAACTGCCGAACAACTGGTTGTCCCTCAAACACTGCAAAACCTGCCTCAAATGCTCCTCATGCTCCTGCTCATTTCGGGAATAGATCAATATGTCGTCGAGGAACACTATCACAAATCGGTCAAGGAAGGTGCGGAATACCCCATTCATGAGACTCATGAATACAGCTGGAGCATTCGTAAGACCGAATGGGACCACAGTGAACTCATAGTGGCCATATCTGGTGCGAAATGCGGTCTTGTGGATATCACTTTCCACAATCCTCAACTGATGATATCTTGACTTCAAGTCTATTTTGGAAAATACTTTAGCACCCTGAAGCTGATCAAACAAGTCATCGATCCTCGGCAAGGGATAGCGGTTCTTGATGGTTACTTTATTCAGTTGCTTGTAATCCATGCATAACCGAAGGGATCCGTCTTTCTTCTTCATGAAGATGACTGGTGCGCCCCAAGGGGAGACGCTAGGATGGATGTGACCCTTCTCTAAGAGTTCCTCTAGCTGCATCTTGAGCTCATTAAGCTCATGAGTGGTCATCCTATAAGGTGCTCTTGAAACTGGCTCAGCTCCTGGTACCAAATCTATGTGGAAGTCAATCTCTCTGCTAGGCGGCATACCAGGTAGCTCCGCTGGAAACACATCTGCAAATGCCTCAAGGATGGGATGATCATCTATGGAAGACTCCTCTCATTTTCTTCCTCTCTGTCACTAATCATGATAGCAAACAACTGGCATCCCTTCCGCATGCTCCGCTTAAGCTGCATAGCGGATATCATACGAAGAGACACAGGTCTCTGAATCCCAGTGATTACTATGGGAGCACCATGATCATCCTCACACTCGACCTTTTTCAAGCGATAATCCATCTTGGCTCTATGGGCGTAAAGCCAATCCATGCCAAGTATGACGCCATAAGATCCGAGTGGCGTAACTCTAAGGTCTACTAAGGTGGTGGTATTACCAATCTGGAGCGGACATCCCCTAACCTCTGAATCCACTGACACTCTAGCCCCTGAAGCTAACTCCACTTCCCAGCTGACACTTTGCCTTACTGCCACTAGCCTGCAACGCTCCACAACCAATGGAGATATAAAGGAGTCAGTCGCTCCTGAGTCAAATAATATAGAAATACTACTACCTCTGACCTTACCTGCAGCCTCGATGACTGTGGCCTGGTGCTCTGCCTGGAAGGACAAGGAAGGAGGTACCCTTTGGAGGAGTTGTAGAGGGGTGTGTGGAGCATCATTGGTGAGAAGGAGGAGCTTCCACCAATCTAGACAAGGTGGTGAAGATAGAAAACCATCACTGTGACCCTGGCAGGCCTAAAAATCCTCAAAAACCTTTAAATTCACCTAGGGCAGTGTACGAACACTTGGAGGCCCAAGACTAGGAAAATATTTGAGCCTTTGCCAAATGAATAGCAGTCCCTTTGGAAATTTTTACAAGTTTGGGCATTGTTTGCAAGAGGGAGCCCTAAAAGTCTGGAATGGAGGCCTAATAGGGGCACATTCCTTATAGCCCTATTTTGTAAGAAAGAAGCAAAATGGTGAGATCAGTAACAAGTAGGAAGGTCAAAACCTCTTGGAGGCACATGAATGGATGGAGAAATATGTCAAAGACCTGTCCGATCCTTGCTAGGACCTGAGAAGGTGTAGGAAGAGATAAACCCTTATTAGCCTATGTAAGGGTTTTGAAGCTTGTGAGTAGGTGAGAGCTTAGGAGAAGAATCACATGTTGTTGGTGGGTGGATTGGGCAAGGTCAGGGGATTCCACAAGAAAGGTAAGTCCTAGAGACCCTAGGGTGTGGTTGGAACTGTAGACATATAAAAATAGTCAACGCTTGTGGAGTCATACTTTAACATTTGCGCATTGCCTTATTTTAGGGTTTTTGCATCGCATTAACATTTCTTGTATGTTGCGCACTTGGTCTTTATCATTTGTGAGCATCTATTCTTTCTTCTACATTCCTCATTCAAATTTGGTCTTGTCGATAACAATCTTTAGTCATGATTTTGGTCGATTTTATCCTGTTGCATCAATGTGCATGCTCATTTTTCATATTTTGGACATCGTCAATTTTATTTTATTTTGGACATCGTCAACCCTAATCGATGATAGAATTAGGGTTTTGTCCTCTTGTCAATCTTATCACCTTGTGATCGATTTGTCATCGATCGTTGTTCTTTCCAATCTTGTCATTTTGCGATCGATTCGTCATCAGTCCTTGTCCTCTTGTCAATCTTGTCAATTTTGTGATCGATTTGTCATCGATCGTTGTCCTTTTCAATCGTGTCAATTTGGATCAATTATTGTTCCTCGTCAATTGGTGCCTTTCAATTTGGTCTCTTTATCAATCTTGGTCAATTCGTCAACCAATCTCAATCGTTTATCAGCATTTGATCCTCTGTCAATTAAAATCATGATTAATTTGACATCAATTATCTTTTGTCTTGACCTAATTGTCGTCATTGCATTTCTAATTCATCTTCTAGGGTTTTATGATTTATTCATTTAATCTTGTTTGTCATTTTCCCTCTAGGTTAAATAATTTATTTATTTATCCTAAGTCTTCTTGTCACAATTAAATATTTATTTAATTGGCTAATTAATTCTCTCTTTTTGTGAATTAATTAATGAATGAAAAATTATTAATTAATCCACCTAATTTTCATCAATTTCTAATTTCCTAATTCCTAATTTCTAATTTCAAATTTTTGTCATAACATCCTTACATAGCAATTTGTCATACACTTGTCATAATTTTGCTATTCTTGATTTGAATTTCCTTTCAAATCTCTTCATTCTAATCTTGTCTTTTCTCCAATTTATCTATAAATTGGATGAATTTTTTCAATCAGGGACCCGAATCAATCACGTTTCTAGTATCCTTACGCTGTCATCTCATCTTGTCAATCTTGCTTTCATATTATGCTTACGCACTTGTAGTTGAGATCCACAAACACACTAATTTGAAGGAGAAAGAAGGACAATGGAGAATTTTGGAGGAGACATTCGTGTTTGTAATGGTGTGCATTTGGTTTGAATGTCTTATTTTCAATATCTCTATTGAATGTTTTTAGGATTTCTTATCATTGCAATCTAGTTTTTGTGATTGAGCTAGTCTAATTTCTATTGCTTTGATGAATCCTCAAATTCCTATCTACAAGAACACCTGGTGATCCAAGGGGAGGATCAAAGAGCATAGGCTAGGCTAGTCTATCCCAAGCCCTTTCCCATCAGATTGGTATTAGAGAAAAGTTAAATATTTGGTGGACCGTGCATGTCTCTATATCCTGGTGAATTAGTAGGGGAGAACATAATGGTCACTAATGCAGAGCTGGCTAGGGATGTAGAAGAACAAAAGGAGAAAAATAGACTCCTTGAAGATGCTATGAGTGAGATAAGGAACAAGCTACAAGAAGTGGTTGATCAGAGAGCACAAGAACTCTGGGGTGCATACACTAGTGATAGAGGCAAGAAAGCTATTGATATAGATGATATCATACCTAAACCAGACCCCTTAATCAATGAAGAACCTTTTGTAAAGGTCATCAAGGCTTTGAATACAAAAGCTTTTGAAGGATTTCCACATTTCAGTGGAAGGATGGATATTGACACCGTCATGGAATGGATTGAGGGTATGGAGAACCATTTTGAGTGTGAAGGTGTGACAGAAGCCCAAAAGGTTAAGGTTGCCAAATCAAGACTAAGGGGAGCAGCCTTGACATGGTGGAAGTACTTGCAAGAGGAGAGAATTAGCATGGGGAAGCTACCTATTGCAAACTAGAAAGCCATGGTGAGTAAGATCAAGGAGAACTACTTGCCAGAGGATTATGAAGTCCAACTTCATAAGAAGAGATGGGGATTGAAGCAGAAAGATCTTGATGTGGCCTCTTACACAGAGGAGTTTTAGAAGCTTTGTCTTAGATCGAAAGTCCAAGAAGAGGAATCTATCAAGGTGGCTAGGTATCTAAGTGGCCTAAAGTGGAACATCCAAGAGGAGATAAGCCTATGGACTCCTACCACTGTCCAAAAGTGTCATCATCTTGCTGCTAAGGTGGAAGAGAGGAACAAAAGGAAGGGAGACTCCAACCATAGGGGTAGAGGCAAAGGTAGAGATCAAATGAGTCACCGAGGTGGTTACCAAAGAAAGGCAAGTGAGCAAAGGAATCAAGGAGAGTCCAAATTGACTGAGCATAACAGTGAAACCACTCTTAGAGGGGGCCATTCTCGAGGAAGAGATGCACAAGGGAGCCCAAATAGGGGCAGAGGTAACGGCAGGGGTAATTCCTACTTTGCAACCATGAAATGCTACAATTATGGTCAATTGGGACACCCGACCTATAGATGCCCTGACAAGCCTACCTCATCAAACAGTGGAAAGAGGGTTTCTTATGCCCATGAAGACACATCAAGTAGAAAAAAACCTGAGGTGGACCATATTGAATCAGAGATTGGAGAAAATCTGATGTTCAATAGGGTCTTGATAAGACAGCCGGTTAACGATGAACCTAAGCATAGGAGAGCATCGTTTAGGGTGAGATGAAAAATCCTTGGTAAAGTTTGCAAGGTGATAGTTGATTCAGGGTCAACTGATAACATCATATCAGATGAGGCAGTCAAGAAGTTGAAACTCACAAAGATACCCCACACTAGCCCTTACAAGGTGACATGGTTGAATCAAGGACAGAGTGTGCTTATCAATGAACAAACTTGGGTAGAGTTCTCTATTGGAGGATACAAGGATAAGATCCTCTGTGATGTGTTACCCATGGATGCTTGTCATTTGCTGCTAGGTAGACCCTGGCAATTTGATAGGAAGGTGATCTATGATGGAGAGGAGAACTCCATTTCCTTCAAGAAGGACAACAAAACCTATAAGATTCAGTCTCTGACAGAGAATGATGAGGGAACCTCAAGAACACCTAGTGTCTTACTTAATACTGGTAAAGAGTTCTTACACCTGCTGCATGAAGAGGAGACAGTGGGATGTGATATCTTTATGAAGCCAAAGTAGGAGGAAGATAAGTTATAGATAGAGGTACCTAAGGAGGTAAAACAAATTTTGCAAGAATATAAAGACAGTGAGTGATGGAGCACCTGCAACACTTCCACCAAGAAGGTCTATAAGCCATCAAATAGACTTTGTCCCTGGTGTATCCTTGCCTAATAAAGCAGTATATAAGCTCACACCTGATCAAAACAAGGAGGTGGCAAGGCAAGTGCAAGATTTGTTGGATCAAGGACTGATCAAGAAGAGCATCAGCCCATGTGCAGTCCCAGTAGTACTAGCAACAAAGAAGGGAGGCAAGTGGAGACTTTGCACTGAATCAAGGGCAATCAATAGGATCACCATAAGGTACAAATTTCCTATTCCTAGAATAGAGGATTTGATGGATTGTTTAGGAGGTGCCATGTATTTTACTAAGTTGGACCTTAAAAGTGGTTATCATCAAATTAGGCTAAAGGAGGGTGATGAGTGGAAGACCACTTTTAAGACCATAGAAGGGTTGTATGAATGGCTTGTGATGCCATTTGGACTTACCAATGCCCCAATCACCTTCATGAGGTTGATGAATGAGGTGTTGAAGGACTTCATAGGCAGATTTGTGGTGGTGTACTTAGATGACATACTCATCTATAGCAAAACCAAAGAGGAGCACCTAGAACATCTGAGGTTAGTCCTAGAGAGGTTGCATGAAGAGAAGTTGGCAATCAACTTAGAGAAGTGTGACTTTTTGAAGCAAGAGTTAGTCTACTTGGGGTTTGTGGTGTCTAAGGGAACCTTGAAGATGGATCCAAGCAAAGTGGAGGAAATCTTGAATTGGCCTGCCCCTAAAATAGGAACTGAAGTTAGGAGTTTCCATGGTTTAGCCCAATTCTATAGAAATTTTGTGAGGAACTTCAGTGGCATATGTGTGTTGGCATTATAACAGACAAGGAGAGATTGTTGGCATTTCAATAAAGATATTGAGAAGGTTGTTGATGATTATGGATATAACTGATTAAGGATGTTTACTGTCTTAATATTATTATTTTGTCATTGATGTCAAGAAATTGATTTTCTAATTCAGTATGATGTTGCCATATCTTAAAAAGTATGATTTGATGAGTATAAAGATGTCGGTAAAAGACACAAAAAGAATGTGATGAATAAGGGGAGAAATAAGTTATTCAATGGGCAACTATTACCAAGCTAGACAATGATGAGATCATGATGTTTAGATTGTTTTGATATCCTACATATTCTATTGTTTGTAAGGTTAATACTATACTATATTACCAAGCAAGGAACCTAGTCGGTAAACCCTGAGGAACCTAGTCGATAAACCCTAAGGTTATTGCTATCAGTTAATGAAGGCAAAATGTCTACCGAGTGAAGTTTAGTATTTACCGAGTTGCAACCGAGTAGTAACAGAATGCATTGAATGAATAAAAGAATTATTTAATGAAGGAAGCTGATTAGCTGGCTATGATTAAATTATTGGTATGTCATGCATGAAGTTTGTTAAGAATCTATGGTAAAGGAAAATCGGCAGGAAGATCTACAACTCAGATTGAACTGCAATACCCTAGCACAAGTTCCAAGAAATGTATGCAAGTTCCAAGGTAGGGTGGTCAAAGTTTGAAGATCTGATGGCTATGATTGATCATGGGAAATGTGATCAAGGAGATTAAGCGGTCAGCAAATTGTTTATAAATAAGGAACTATTGATAAACAATGGATGCGGGCAAATGCATGCACAGGGATGCTACATAGTGATTACCGAGCACATAAGCTTGAAGACCTGTTTTGAATAACAGAGTATAGAGCCCAGCAAATGGACAAGATAAGTCCTAATGTATTGAGAAAATAAGAATTTGCTTTAGCATTTTAGATGTGAAGTTGCAGATAGATTTTTATTATTGTTATTTTGTAAAGTGACAGAAAATATCTTAACCGAGTGGACTTAACAATCTTATTTGTAAAACCCTCTAGCAAGGTGACATTCTGATTGAGTGTTTGAAATCCTTTAACAAGGTCACTTCTAACAAGGTGAAGATCCTAACAGATCTAAGGGAAATCCCTTAACCGGGTCACATCTAGCAATGTGTTTGTAAACTTTAACAGGATTTTCTTTTAACCGAGCATACTCTAGAAGAGTATATTTCTTAGTGGGTCCGAAATCCCACAGTGGTTTTTCCCTATTTGGGTTTCCACGTTAAATTTGGTGTTATGACTATTATGATGAGTAGCAGTTTTGGTTATATTACTAAAGTATATGTTACCGAGGTTGAATCTGTTGTTTTTATGGAAGATTAAGTTTGTATGATTCACCCCCCCATCTCATCTTATTATCTTGGCATCTGTACTTAACATTAAGTATCAAAACTATCAATTGGTATCAGAGCATTGGACTCCGGAAGAAAAGTTTAAAGGTACTTGAGGCAAAGATCTAAAGATGTATAAGAGGGATGCACCGAAGCTGAACAAGTCAAGTTTCTCTACATGGCAGAAAAGGATAAAGCTGTACCTATCAAGAGTTGGAGAATATGCTGTATATTATCTAGAGAATGATTTCATCACACTGAGCACCTATCCATTGACAATGGAAGAGATAAAGGCAAAGCAAGAACATATTCAAGCAATGATTGAAATAACATCTGTATTGACCGATTCATAGTTTAATGATCTAGAATGCTACAATGATGCAAAGGCAATGTGGGACAAGCTCATATCTATGTATGGTGGAGATGAACATGTTCAAAAAGCAAAAGTGGATAGTCTAAGAGGACAACTTGAATCTATGAGGATGAATGAAGGTGAGAACGTAACCCAGTATGGTACAAGACTAAATAAGATTGTCAATCAAATCAAAGGAGCAGGTGGAACTATTGAATAAAAGGATATAACAAGTAAGTTATTAAGAACCCTTCTACCAGCTTTTGCAATCTGAGTCTCTGCAATCAATGAATTAAGGTCTGTACCTAATATGCCAGTTTCTTTAGATGCTACTATTGGTAAGCTACATGCATTTGAGTTAAGTAACTTTGATAACAGTGGGTCATCGGTAAATAAAGTTGAATCTACATTTAGTTCTTTTCATATTGGTGAATCTGATGATTACAATGATATAATGAGTAAGTACACTAAAGGGGATCACAGTGGAGCAAGTGAAATATTTTGCAAGAACATGGAAGAAGTACACAAACTATATGAGGAAATCAGAAAGCAAGAAGAGTTTGAAGCACTATTAGCCAGAAGGTTACCGAGAGGCAAAGGTAAGTATAAAGGAAAACTACCTTTGAAATGTTTCAATTGTGATAAGATAGGACATATGGCTTCTAACTATCCTGACAAAGATTCTATAGAAAAGAGAGATTACCAAGATGACAGACAGAAAGATAATCATTACAGAGGACACTGAGACTTCAGAAGAAGAGATAGAAAGTCATGCTTAATAGCCGATGAGGAATCCAATGATGATAAATTAGACGAAACTGATACAAAGGAAGTAGTTTATGTGGCTATCAAAGATGGATCAGATGAAGAAAGGTATGAATAAAAAGCCCTAATATCTCACATAAATACTAATGATTCTTGGATCATAGATAGTGGATGCTCACATCACATGACAGGAGATAAACACAAGTTTCTTATGTTAGAAAAGTATGATGGAGGCTATGTAAGATTTGGTAATGATGCACCATGTCCGGTAAAAGGTAAAGGATCTATAACACTTCTTGACAATGCAAGATGCAATGGTGTTTGTTGGGTTGAAGGTTTGAAATACAATTTGTTGAGTATAGCATAGCTAAACAATATAGGATACCGAATAGAATTTCAGAAAGGAATTGTCAAAGTTCATGACAAGCATGGAAAGTTAGCTGCTACCGGGACACAAACAAAAGGTAACACATTTCACCTTGACTCAACTCGAAACAAGTGTCTGTATGCAAAGATAGATGATACCTGGTTATGGCATAAAAGGTTTTGTCATATAAATTTTGATAATCCGATCAAAATAAGCAAGAAGCACCGAGTAAGAGGTCTACCGAGTTTGGAAAAGTCTGAGAATGCTATGTGTCAAGGATTCCAGATGGGTAAAATGACAAGATCAAGCTTTACAAGTAAGTCCTACACTTCTAAGGGAATTTTAGATCTTGTGCACACTGATATTTGTGGTCCTATGAAAGTTCAAAGTTATTATGGTGATAAATATCTCATATTATTTGTGGATGATTACTCAAGGATGATGTCAGTAATGTTTTTAAAAGAAAATCAGAAGCTTTTCAAATGTTTAAATGGTACAAGGCAAGAGTTGAAAATGAAACAAGAAGACAACTGAAATGTCTTAGATCAGATAGAGGAGGAGAGCTCACATCTGATGAGTTCAACTTATTTTGCAATGATCATGGTATTAAAAGACAAGTCTCTGCACCAAGAACTCCACAACAAAATGCAATTGCTGAGAGAAGAAACGGATCTATTGTGGATTGTGCCAGAACCCTGATGATTGAAAAGAAAGTGCCACAAATATTTTGGAGAGAAGCAATAAGGACATCAGTTTACACCCTGAACCGAGTACAACTGAAGAAAGGAACTTTGAAGACACCATATGAAATCTAGTATGACAAGAAACCTAATGTAAGTTACTTTAAAATCTTTGGAAGTAGATGCTATGTACACAAGGATGATAGAAATGGCAAGTTTGATCAGAAAAGTGAAGAAGGAACATTTCTTGGTTATTCTTCTAGAAGTAAAGCATTTAAATGTCTGATCAAATCATCTAACAAAATAGTAGAAAGTGCAAATGTCAAAATTGATGAATTTGCAGAAAGAAATGATGAAGGAAACTCCAAAGAACAAGAAGATTATGATGAATTTGTCTATGTTCAACCGACAAGTCCTACCAAGAAAACTACAGAAGGAAATGAAGAGAATATCCAGTTACTGAGTGATGAAGAAGATCATACAGAGCCTACCGAGCCTGTATTAGCCAAGTATGTCAGAAGACATCATGTATCAAGTCACATTATAGGAGATAAGGATGATCCAGTGATGACAAGGAACAAACTAAGATAGAGCACATGTCTGATATCTGAATTTGAACTGAGAATAGTGAAAGAGGCATTTAACAGTGAAGATTGGATAAATGCTATGACAGAAGTGATTGATCAAATCAAGAAGAATGACACATGGACACTAGTCCCAAGACCGAAGGACAAAAATGTAATCGGTAAAAAGTGGATCTTCAAAAACAAGCTGAATGAAAAAGGTGAGGTCATTCGAAATAAAGCAAGACTAGTTTGAAAAGGTTATGCCCAAGAAGAAGGAATTGATTATGGTGAGACTTTTGCACCTGTGGAAAGACTTGAAGGAGTAAGAACATTGTTCTGATTAATTGAAAAACAGGTTTTGAGGACCCAAAACCATTACAACATAGTTAAATAGAAAGCTAAGAAAATAGAGTCCACATACAAAGCGACTGGTCAAAAAACCAGCGAACAGAAAAAATAGCTAAACAACAAAAAACATTGTTGGCATATGTTGCTTACAAGAATTTCAAGGTATATCAAATGGATGTCAAATATGCATTTTTGAATGGTATATTAGAAGAAGTTTTTATTGAACAACCTCAAGGATTTGTTGAAGACAATAATAAAGATCAGGTATGTAAATTGAACAAAGCTTTATATGGTTTGAAACAAGCACCTAGAGCATGGTATGAAAGATTGCACTCTTATTTAATCAAGATTGGTTTTATAAGAATAAGTGAAAACAACAATATGTACATGAAGAATGATGAAAATGGAATACTGATCTCAGCCATATTTGTTGATGATATTATATTTTGTGGAAATGACTCTTTATGCAAGAACTTTGGAAATGAAATGAGCAAAGAATTTGAGATGTCATTAATCAGTGAGATAAAGTATTTTATAGGTTTACAGATACTACAAATCAAAAATGAGATTTTCATTACTCAATCCAAGTACATAAATGAAATCTTGAAGAAATTTGGAATGGAGGATTCAAAACTAGTAAGTACTCCTATGACTACCAACTGTAAACTATCAAAGAATGATGAATCTGCATCTGTTGATGAGACACTTTACCAATCCATGTTTGGAAAGCTACAATATGTTGTTCACAGCAGGCCAGATATAACACATGCAGTAGGTATAGTTGCAAGATTCTCTATAGATCCTAAGGAAACTCACATGACAACAATCAAGAGAATTTTCAAATACTTGAAAGGCACTGAGGATTATGGCTTAGTATATCAGAAAGGAAATGATTTTGATTTAAAAGTTTATAATGATGTTGATTGGGCAGGCAACATTGATGATAGGAAAAGCACAAGTGGATGAGCTTTCTTTTTAGGAGAAAGACTAGTGAATTGGCTTAGCAAGAAACAAGGATGCGTTTCACAGTCAACAGCAGAAGCTAAATATGTTGCTGCAGCATTGAATTGTACCAACATAGCATGGATCAAACAACTATTGGAAGGTGTAAATGAGAAAGTTACTGAGCCAGTAACTATATTCTGTGACAATACTAGTGCCATTAACATTTCAAAGAATCCTGTTATGCACTCTAAGACAAAGCACATCTCTGTCAAATATCATTATCTTGGAGAAGAAGCTCAAGAGAAGAAAGTGGTGTTGGAGTATGTTAGCACAAAAGAACAAATAGTAGATATCTTTACCAAGCCACTTCCAAGGGACACTTTTGAGTATCTCAGAAGTAAGTTAGGGGTCATACCCCTATCTTTCATTCACTAATTGAGTTCAGTGAAAGCATCAATTCGATGACTCTACATAATATATTTTAGGAGTTGATGCTTATTTACACACTTTAGGATGTTTTCTAAAGGTGTGCATGAAATAATAAAGGGAGCAGGAAACAATACAGGGAATAGGAATTGAAGACAAAATGCTCTGACCGAGACTAAGTTGACACATAACAGCAAGAAATTACTTCATACAGGAAGAAATTATGTTTTAGTTCTTTACTTTTTGGCATTGTTGTCAAAGGGGGAGAAGACTGGAGAAGACTGGAGAAAATGAATGGATACTAATGTATGGGGGAGAAGACTGATGACAGGGGGAGAGCATTTCAGCATTTTAGAATCTCACAGCAATCCGAATCAATTAGGTCAAATCAATTTGTTTTGTCATCAATGCCAAAGGGGGAGATTGTTGGCATTATAACAGACAAGGAGAGCTTATTGGCATTTCAATAAGGATATTGAGAAGGTAGTTGATGATTATGGATATAATTGATTAAGGATGTTTACTGTCTTAATATTATTATTTTGTCATTGATGTCAAGAAATTGATTTTCTAATTCAGTATGATGTTGCCATATCTTAAAAAGTATGATTTGATGAGTATAAAGATGTCGGTAAAAGACACAAAAAGAATGTGATGAATAAGGGGAGAAATAAGTTATTCAATGGGCAACTATTACCGAGTTAGACAATGATGAGATCATGATGTTTAGATTGTTTTGATATCCTACATATGTTGTTGTTTGTAAGGTTAATACTATACTATATTACCGAGCAAGGAACCTAGTCGGTAAACCCTAAGGTTATCGCTATCGGTTAATGAAGGCAGAATGTCTATCAAGTGAAGTTTAGTATTTACCAAGTTGCAACCGAGTAGTAACAGAATGCATTGAATGAATAAAAGCATTATTTAATGAAGGAAGCTGATGAGATAGCTATGATTAAATGATTGGTATGTCATGCATGAATTTTGTTAAGAATCTATGGCAAAGGAAAATCGGCAGGAAGATCTACAGCTCAGATTGAATCGCAATACCCTAGCACAAGTTCCAAGAAATGTACGTAAGTTCCAAGGTGGGGTAAAATGTTTTTCAGATCAAAGGATACATTTAACCTGGTCAAAGTTTGAAGATCTGATGGCTATGATTGATCATGGGAAATGTGATCAAGGAGATTAAGCGGTCAACAAATTGTTTATAAATAAGGAACTGTTGATAAACAATGGATGTGGGAAAATGTAAGCATAGGGATGCTACATAGTGATTACCGAGCACAAAATCTTGAAGAACTATTTTGAATAACAGAGTATAGAGCCCAGTAGATGGACAAGATAAGTCCTATTGTATTGAGCAAATAAGAATCTTCTTTAGCATTTTAGATGTGAAGTTGTAGATAGATTTTTATTACTATTATTTTGTAAAGTGACAGAAAATATCTTAACCGAGTGGACTTAACAGTCTTATTTGTAAAACCCTCTAGCAAGGTGACATTCTGATTGAGTGTTTGAAATCCTTTAACAAGGTCACTTCTAACAAGGTGAAGATCCTAACAGATCTGAGGGAAATCCCTTAACCAGGTCACATCTAGCAATGTGTTTGTAATCTTTAACAGGATTTGCTTTTAACCGAGCATACTCTAGAAGAGTATATTTCTTAGTGGGTCCGAAATCCCACAGTGGTTTTTCCCTATTTGGATTTCCACGTTAAATCTGGTGTTATGAGTGTTATGATGTTTTTGAGTTTGCATGTTTAGCAGTTTTGGTTATATTACTGAAGTATATGTTATCGAGGTTGAATCTATTATTTTTATGGAAGATTAAGTTTGTATGATTCACCCCCTCCTCTCATCTTATTAGCTTGGCATCTGTACTTAACATTAAGTATCAGAACTATCAATGTGCACCAGTACTTGACACCATAAAAGGAGGCCTTAAAAATAAGTTCAAATGGACTGAACAAGCTGATGAAGCATTCCAATTATTGAAGCAAGAAGTAGCCACAAAACCCATCCTACTCTTACCTACTTTTGACAAGCTATTCACATTAGAATGTGATGCAAGTGGAATTACAGTAGGGGGTGTATTGAGTCAAGAGGGAAGACCTATGGCATTTTTCAGTGAGAAGCTTAATGAGGCAAGGAAGAGGTATTCAGCATATGATCTAGAGTTGTATGCACTAGTTCAGTCTTTCAAGAAGTGGAGGCATTACCTACTCCCAAAAGAATTTGTGGTGTTCACAGATAACCAGGCTTTGAGTTACATTAACACTCAAGAGAAGCTTAGCAATAGACATTTGAAGTGGATGGAGTACCTCCAATCCTTTACCTTTACCATCAAGCATAAAAAGGGGTAGCTCAACAAGGTGGCAGATGCTTTAAGCCGGAAGTTATTGACTATCCAAGAATTACAATTGTAGAGAATAGGAATAGAAGGTTTCAAGGATCTCTATGAAGAAGATGAAGACTTCTCATCAGCCTACAAGGTCTGCAAGGAGCTTGAGAATCATTTTCATGGTGAGTATGCAAATTACACTCTTCAAAATGATCTCTTGTTCAAAGGCAATCAGTTATGTGTGCCTAGAGGATCCATGAGAGAAAATTGCATCCAAGAGAAACACAATGGAAGCCTAAGTGGACACTTTGGAATCAATAAAACTTTGGATCTAGTACAGAGATACTACCATTGGTCTAGGTTGCCAAGGGATGTCAGAAGGTATTTGGAGCAATGTGGTGTGTATCAAAGGGCAAAAGGAGGATCAAGCAATGCAAGACTCTATCAGCCATTACCGGTCCCAAATAGACCTTGGGAGTGTGTGAGCATGGACTTTGTGGTAGGACTCCCCAAAACAAAGATAGGTATGGATAGCATCTATGTGGCAATAGATAGATTTTATAAGATGAGCCATTTTATTCCATGTAGAACTACTCATGATGCTAGTTATATTACACATCTCTTCTTTAAGGATATTGTAAGGATTGATGGACTCCCATTAAGTATTGTTTCAGATAGGGATAGCAAGTTCATAGGCAATTTTTGGCAAACCTTATGGAGATGACTAGGGACTAATTTATCATTCAGCTCAGCTTACCATCCACAAACTGATGGTCAAACTGAAGTCATTAACAAGGTGTTAGGCAACTTGCTAAGGTGTCTAACCAAGGATTATGGGCAGACTTGGGATCTAGTTATTCCACAAGCTGAGTATGCCTACAATGATAGTGTAAATAGGACCACTGGAAGGAGTCCTTTTGAGGTTGTCTATGGTAGACATCCTAGAGGTGTGTGAACCAAGAGAACTTGGTTCCATGGATATGAAGAGTGGGCAAGCAGAGGACTTCACTCAAACCATCAAGGAAGTCCAATAACAGGTCAAGAGAGGCATCCTAGAGTCTACTCAAAAATTGAAAGCTAAAGTGGATGAAAAAAGTAGAGAGGTTCAGTTCAAAGTGGGTGACTATGTGATGGTCCATTTAAGTAAAGCTAGAATGCAAAGTGGCAAGCCTACTAAGCTACAAATGAAGAGGGTAGGACCTTGTAGAATTCTATCCAAATATGGTGAGAACGCCTACAAGGTGGATCATCCTTTAGATTTGGCTATATCACCAGTCTTCAATGTTGTCGATCTGATATTATACAAAGGTGAAATAGCAGGGCAAACTGAGAATCAAGCCAAGGTGTTGCAGGATTTGGATGTGAATGCCTTGCCTCAAGTGAAGCAGCCCATAGCAGAGGAGATCTTGGAGTCAAGGGTGAAGAAGTCAACTAGACACCAGGTCTACATGGAACACTTGGTGAAGTGGGCAGGTCAACCTGAGTCTGAAGCCATTTGGGTTGAAGAGGGCAGGTTCAAGAAACTTGGTATTGCTCCAGCTCTCATCTCTCCCCTAGTTCCTTAGTTTTGTGCAGAGGGGGAGTATGGTGTAGGAGCACCTTTCTAAGGTCTTCCACCATTTGATTTTGTTGGGATTTTGCTTCTTTAAGAAGCCATGTAAATGTAATAAGAGCCAAGAGCTCATTGGTTTTGTTTAGGTCCTAGTTTAGGTCCTAGGTTCACAAGTCTAGGTTAAGTTTTCTTTGGAGTAGAGGGTATGTGTTCCCATTAATTATTTTGGGGTCCTTTTAGCATGGTTGTGTCCATAGGATAGCCCAATGTAGGCCTAAAAGTCAAGAAAAGCAACATTGCAAAAGTTGCTCAAAAGTTGCAAAAAGTTGCATGAGAACTTTTCAAAGTTGTCATGCAATTTTTCCACCTAATAGGTCATAACCTTAGCTTGGTGTTGGGAACCCTAACCCACACACACAAACCAAGGCAAAGACATTATAAATTGTTTCAAACCCTAAAATGATGGGTTGGATGTCAGATTGTACGGCCAAAGGAAAAAGACCTTGACTGTGACTGTTTTTTTGGTTGCTAGTCGATACAAATGGAACAATGAAGGATTGTTAATGGATTGTTCTAGAAACTAAACTATATTGGGAGTATTTTTGAGTGTTGACACATTCATTTTGAGCACTTAGATTAAGTTTTTTTTACAATTTTTGGTGTGTTTGTAAATACTTTGTAAATTCCTTCTTTACTGTCTAGTTTTGGATTGTTTTGTGTAAATGGGTTGACAACTCCTATCCCCATTGTGGAAACACCATGAAACCATGGGGAATAGGAGTGAAAAACCTATACAATATCTTAGAAGAGGCAAGACCCTTGAAGATGTAGCAAAGCCTTTCAAAGACCCACTCCTAGGCGAGACTGGATTGTGCTCGACTAGGAAGGGTTGAGGTTGCAGTGGTCCTTGAGAGCAAGGAAGGAAAAGGAAGGAGGAACCCTTTAGAGGAGTTGTAGAGGGGTGTGTGGAGCATCATTAGTGAAAAGGAGGAGCTTCCACCAATCCAGACAAGGTGGTGAAGACAACAAACCATCACTGTGACCCTGGCAGGCCTAAAAACCCTCATAAAAACCCTTAAATTCACCTAGGGCAGTGTACGGACACTTGGAGGCCCAAAACCAGGAAAATATTTGAGCCTTTGCCAAATGAATAGTAGTCCCTTTGGAAATTTTTACAAGTTTGGGCATTTTTTGTAAGAGGGATCCCTAAAAGTCCGGAATGGAGGCCTAATAGGGGCACATTCCTTGTAGCCCTATTTTGTAGGAAAGAAGCAAAATGGTGAGATCGGTAACAAGTAGGAAGGTCAAAACCTCTTGGGGCCACATGAATGGGTGGATAAATATGTCAAAGACCTATCCTATCCTTTCTATGACTTGAGAAGGTGTAGGAAGATATAAACCCTTATTAGCCTATGTAAAGGTTTTGAAGCTTGTGAGTAGGTGAGAGCTTAGGAGAAGAATCACATGTTGTTGGTGGGTGGATTGGGCAAGGTCAGGGGATTCCACAAGCAAGGGAAGTCCTAGAGACCCTAGGGTGTGGTTGGAACACCTGGTGATCCAAGGGGAGGATCAAAGAGCATAAACTTGGCTAGTCTATCCCAAGCCCTTTCCCATCAGCTACTAACCTTGTCATCTTATAATCTAGTTTAACTCATTCATAGAATAATGCATAAATAGGATGCATTTCATGTTAAAACCAATCTAAAGCATCCATTTTTCTTTCATTCATCATCCCTAAGTCACTTTGCTCAGTGATCTAAGCGCAAAGACATTGGCTTGAGGGACCTTGTGAGATAGAGAACCATGGAACCTACCTTGTGACATTGAGTCATTCCTCATGACTCCATAACTTGCACCAAGAAGTCCTGTGGGTGTGTGAACAGCCCCTTTGAGACCACATTTTCACATTTAGAGTTTCATAGCCCCGCTTCTTGCACCCACCGTGGGGCTCAACCCCATTAATCAAATCGGTTTTTAAATCTAATCACTTTGGCAGGTATGCGGGAAACAGGAATCGACGCGTAGGGAACATCCCTTAGCACACCTGGTTAACAATCCAGCGCATCTGACTTACTTTTTAGCACGTGGGACTCATTCCCTAGCGTGGGCAGACCATCACTTAGCGCATAAACTTTATTAACATTTTTCCTGTAGGTCTCGACACTGGAAAATAATAGAGCAGCGCATTCAAAAAATAGTTCAGTGCATTGGGTCTGTCTGATAGCACATCCCAGTTATCTTGTAGTGCATATAGTCTTTTCTGTAGCACATCATAGACAGAAAGCAAAAAAAAATTTAAATTGTAACCGAGCTTAACCTAGACTTGTAGAAGTCCACAAAAGCCAAAAAATTTCTAACTGTTTTGATTGGTATTTTGCAAGATTTTGACAATTTCTTGTAGGTGGAGATTAGTTTTATTTTCAGAATTACAAATAGTTTAGATTTTTACTAACTTAGTTAAGTTAGTTAAAATTTAGGGTCTTTTAATTTTTGTTGGATAAAATTGAACTCGCCTTATTTTGGGCAAATAAAAAGAACCACAAAAACAATCCTCTTGCTTTTTCTAGGAAGACAAATTTTCATTTTGGGCTATAAAAAGAACAAGACAAATCTTTTTATTTTTGAAAGCAAAGGGGTTTAAAAAGAACTTCACCATCCTTTGGTGCATAAAATGATCCACTTCAAATTTTTCCAAATTAAAAGAATCAAACATGTCCAAAGTCATTCACAATTAAAGAGGGAAGATCTTCCCCTTTTGATCAATTTCTTTCATTGACCAAACATCGAATTTGCTTTGTTGACCAAGTTCTTTTCCTAGATCAGAAAATCATTGCTTTAAAGGGATAAAATAAACACCATGTTTTTGTGGAGCAACATCTCCATATGGATTTTAACAAATCATTGCAATGAAGAGTTAAAAAGAACACTTGTTTTCTTTGCTACGAAAGTGGAAGGAATATGCTCTCCCCTTAACTGGGTGATCAAAAAGCCAGACCACTCTTACACTTTCAGTGTTATTGCATTAAATCCTTTTAGCAGGCCTCCCTTCCTGAGGGGTTGAAAAACTCTTAAAACCATTCTTTGGCTGGTGTGAAGGGAATGACCTAAGTGGGGAACGACTTTGAAGCCAAGTGTTCCAACCCACTATAATCAAAAGTGGAAAGTGATGAAAGTCCTTTTCAACGGTTGCATGCAGCAATTAGCCTTCCCCCAGTATCCTTGAGATACATAAAGCCTTTATTCTAAAGGTTGGGAAGCCTCATGAGGGAGTTTATCACTGACAGCCGAATGGGAAGCCTAATTACGAACTTTAGCATAGAAACTTTGAGCCGAGTCAGTATCAGACATTTGTAATATCATAGTGCAAGGGTGGGGAAGAATCCACCCCCAAGATCACTCACCATATATCTCCCAAGATAACTACTCAATTGTGAAGCAATTCACTTTGGGTTAATTTCTGGCAAAAGGCAAAAAAATGGGTGCCCCCTAGGTGGTAACAAGGTTGTTTGAGCTGACGGAGTATCAAGACTAGTGGGCTATGATATTGCTTATGACCCTTGAATAAAGAGTCTAACTAAATTGTATGTTGTTGTATCTAAACCTGTTAAAACATTGGGGATTCGAACACATCCTCGCAGAACATACACTCATTGTTTAGATTAAGCAAAATGGTTGCTTCTTTTGTGTTGTTCTTTCAGTTGTTACTTCGGAAAATCATCCATCATCATTGAAAACTAAAAACAAAGTTCCAAAAATTGCAGAAAAACAACCAAGTCAAACTATTAGGGCAGTTTAGCACGTAAGAGCAAATTCTTAGCACGTGGAAACCATCCTTTAGTGCATTTGACCTTCACCTTAGCACTTTAAGTCTGAACATTAGCACTTCATAAAATCCAACACTAGCAGTTTAAAAGTAACACTTTCTGAAAACATTTCGGTGTGTTGAAGCAACATCTTAGCACATAGGGATTGAGAGTTAGCGCGTAGAGACCAGCAGTTAGTGCATTAGAAGCCCATATTAGCGCATAACTTTTTAAACCAAGACAAATCCAAGGCAAACCAGTTAGTCCATTGTAGAGGGCAGTTTAGCACATAGAGTCTGTTCACTAGCATGTTGAGGACTTTCTATAGCGCATTGCGTTTGTCTTACACATGGAAGAAACTAAGAAAATAGGGGGCAAAACAGATGCTATTTGTGGAAAATCTGAAAAAGATTTAGGAAGCTTTCCTTCCTTAGCCTGAACTTCATCAAACAGAAAAGCAAAACAGAGTATCAAAACCTATTCTCAAAGCAACTTTTCCGTAAAACAAAGTTGTCAAAAGCTGAAAACTAGTCACAAGATAAAACACATCTCTCCTATCAAATAAGGAAAACTCATCACAAGTATCAATAGGTCCTTCAATAAAAAGGATTTCTATCCAAAAAACACTTTTTTTTAACACTCCAAGTTGTCAAATCGAGTTTCCATATGGGGAAATCTCGTATTCCATATCATTTGACATGCTTTGTCATGAGGGGCATCTAAACCTTCATTTGATAAAGTAAAACTTGAGTTTCAAAAATAAGCTAAACTAAATCCAAAACAAATCAAAGGAAACCATTGATCGCTTGTGCATGACTAATCCTCATATTCTGAGAAGAAAGAGTATTCATCATACCACTAAGTTAAGGAAACAACAACGCAGTTCTCTAAAACTTGTCAAATGGAATAAATTTTTATACATCAATTGCCAACTCTTCAAATCTCATTGAACATTCCTTCATCATATCCGCTTGTATCTTCAAGACAAAACCAATGAATTTGACAAAGAACCATTGAGGAGTAGAGAATTCTGTCAAAAATTAGCATTTAGTCAACGCAGGAATCAAGGAGGAAAGATCAATCCAGCCTTATTCCCTGAAGAGTGTTGGCATTATGTGAACCGGTATGAGGACATAATGACATTGTATGTTGTCATTGATGTCAATATGTTACAAAGGTGTGAACCGTTATAACACTGTGAATCGACATTTGTGCCAAAGTGAAGCGGTGTGCTTGTTCAAAGGTGAACCGGCATATGGTTATGGGAACCGGCACATGGAAGCGTTGAATGACTACTGGTTCATAGTCTCAACTTTAGGGTTTTTGATTGAAGTGCTTCAAGCTTGTGTGGCTCAACCGGTGACTTTGTGCGATGAGTTAGCATGAAAACAAAGAACAAGATTGTGTTGCCACGTAAGCCTTGTGTACATGAAGGATCATGCATGAAGAAGAAGCCCTATGTACATGAAGGATCGTGCATGAAGAAGATCTTTCCTATCTACCTTGGGAATATGAGAAGACTGTAAAATGGTGATAACGTGTGATGGGTAATCAGCCGCCATGAAAATGATGGAAAACGAACGATGGAGATTAATGCAGCATGCTCAATGGTCAGGATTGAACCGTTTGAATTTCTTAACCTATTAGGTTTAGGGTTTAGGGTTTATGCTACCGACCTAACTATTTTCTATAAGGTCGATATTGTGACTCTTTCTAGGGTTGTTGGCAAAAGTTGTGTGTGAGTATCCAAGAGAAGGGATACGTGATTCTTGCTAGATCAAAAGGAGAGAAGTGATACCTGCAGAGTGTAAGTGCAGAAGAAAAAGAGGAGCTTAAGTGGATCTGCATTGGCATTGAGTGTTGTTACCAGATCATTGTAATACCTGTTGATCTCTAACCACCTCAACAATTGGAAAATCCCTTAACAGGGTAGCTTTAACCGGCTTGCTGAAAATCCTTTAACAGGGTAACTCTAAGCTACTGAGTTTGAAGTCCTTTAGCTATTGAGTTCTAGAAATCCTCTAACAAGGTAGCCTTTAACAGGGTTTAACCCTTAATTAGGTATTGTAGCCATCCCTTAATTGGGTGATCTCTAACAGGATCAGTTCCTAGCAGAACCTATTGTAATGTCTCTAACTGGACAAGGCTCCTAACAGAGCAGACTTTCAAAGAGTTCAAAAACAGCTTGTGGGTATTCATCCCCACCGTGGTTTTTCCCAATTGGGTTTCCATGTGAAAAATATGTGTGTCATGTGTGATGCTTTTATTTTGTGATGATTTCCTATTGTTTGTTAAGCATATGATGGTTCTATGTTTTATGCCTGTCAATAAAACATGTTGAACTAGCTGTTATTATGATCTGATGATAGATCACCTGTTTATGCATAAGGATGAAATGGTAGTGTACTATCAAGTTGGGTGAAAGGCTAAGTGAGTAACCAGTTAATGCTTGTCTCGGACATTCTTAGCTTTACTGGTTGCACTCTGTTTCAAACTGGTATCTCTGTCTGCCAGTCTTTTGAAGTGTTTGTTGTCAAACTAGTTTAAGAATGTTGTTTTTTGCCTGTACTGATTCACCCCCCCCCTCTCAGTATTGGTTTGGTACTATCTACTCATCATTGAGTTATCAAAGAGTGCATCACTTGCAACATACCCTGATTTGAACCACCAACCCCTGAAAAAAAAATCGAAGAGGAGTTCATTCCCTTTGTCACTTGCTCTCAACAAAACAAACAAAGTGAAATGCAACCATACTCCAACATGAATCAAAGATTATCAAATCCTTTCGAGTGTCCAAATCTAGAGGACACCAAAATTTCTGAGGAACTTCTCCAAGAGTGTCAAGAAAATGCTTCATTTCAAAAACTTGTGGAAAGACTCATGGAGAACAACAAAGAAAAATATCTACTCATGCTCACAAGCAAAGGAGTTAAACTCCCTGAAGACTTTGACACTGACATATTTAGAACAGGATCTCAACATTATGACTATCAAGAATGACAAAGAGAGGAGGAAGCAGGTGACCCTGAACAAAACATACCTGATCAAAATCTACTAGAGTAGAATTTGCCTGAGAAAAACATACCCCACCACACTCCATTTCAGCTTAGAAATAATGCAAGGGAAGAACTCTTCCCTCGACAAAATAATGCACCTTTGATTTCTCTCACTCAACAAATGCAAATGTTGCAAAGACAAATGCAAGACATGCAACAAGGGACAACAGTACGATACTCCTTAACTGAAATTTGTCCTTATCCTTTTGACAGACAATTAAACATGGCGTCTTTTCCCCCAAACTCAAATATTCCCAAATTTGACAAATATGATGGGAAAAGTGATCCTCGTGATCATGTTCGGGAATTTTGTACCATGAGCCTAGAATTTTCCCATGATGACACCTATTTGATGAGGTTATTCCCAAGAAGCTTGGGAGGACAAAAAGTGGAATGGTTATCCAAAATCACACCTCCTGTCAGATCATTCGATGAATTACTCAACAAATTCATAACTCAATATTCCTATAACATTCAACATGCTATCACCATGCTAGATGTCTACAATACCAAACAAAAGAACAATGAGACATTCATGGTGTTTCTTCAACGTTGGTGATAGATGGTCTCAAGATATCCTCGGGATGTGCCTGAGAAGGAAAAGATGGAAATTTTCATTGACAACTTGAATAGTGAGATGAGTTACATACTCAAACTTCAATGCATACCATCTTTCACCAAATTAATTGAAAATGGCATCCAAGTAGAGGAGGCATGTGTCAAGAAAGGAACATTGAAATTCTTCAAAGAAGGAACAAATTCATCCAACTACAACAACCAAAACAACAACAACTTAGATAAATCCAGGTTCTGGACCCGAAACAAAAACACTGGAAATGAAGGAGGAAATGGTCCTAATGATGCAAAATCCAAGCAACCAGTGTTAGCTTTATCAGGAAATCCTCAAACTACAAAGAATCCAAAAGGTGCTAACCAAGGTACTAACACTTATGCACCAACTACCAATCAAGATCATCTCAACACAAACAACACAATCAATACCCAAAGCAATAAGACCAATCAAGGACCTAATCCAAACTCACGAGGTAATGCAAACAACTTTCAAAAATGCATTTACACACCACTAGGGCAATCCTTGGAATCAACATTCAGAGAACTCCTGGCAAACAAAATTATCTCCTTACCAGCAATAAACAACTTTGAGCCACAAATAAAACCACCCTGGTGGAATGACTCACACTTTTGTGATTTTCAACCCAACAAAGGTCATGAAACAAATGATTGCATGAGACTGAAAAACATTGTTCAAGACATGATTGATAGAGGCAATTTAACAGTCAATGGTCTCAAGACAAATGGTGACCATGGAGCCTTTAAGAATCCTCTTCTCAACTACAAAAAGGATGGAGCTTCAACATCAAATGATACACGTGGAGCTCGTATCAATCATATACAATAACACCATCAATCATATATCAGTTGAGGACAATCAAGTAAACATCATCACAATCAAAGACAAACATGAACATGAATATGTCAACGTAACAACCAGAGCTCAAAAATATGTCTTGAAGGGGCATACGTCAACAACAAACACCATACCCAAAAATCAATATGATCTAGTCAGTCAACTGCACAAAACTCCTGCTCAAATATCTATACTGGAGTTGCTGAAACTTTCGCCAAAACACAAAGACATCATGGAACAAGCACTATTAGAAACAAATGTACCTTAGGATCTGGATGCTGACAAATTCCAAGCCATGGTTGCTCATATGACATGAATTCATAACCTCACCTTTTATGAGCATGATAATATCTCATTGAGCCATCCACAAAATACTCCACTCCACATTGAAGTCTTGGTCTACAAACATCGAGTCAAAAGAGTATTAATAGATGGAGGAGCTGGACTCAATATCTGTACCTTGAAACTTATCCGTGCATTAGGCTTCTCTGAGCAATCTATTGATCCATGCAAAAAATCACTATCAAAGCATATGATGATAAAGAAAGATCATCTAAAGGAACAGTAATGTTGCCAATTCAAGTAGGACCTGTTGCTCACCAAAAGTGATAACCCAAGAACACCTGCAAATCTTTCTATGAAATGGCCAATTTCAGTCTACAAAACACATCAGGGCTTGGACAACATAACATAGGACCCTAATTGATCCTCCTGCACTTCAGGTTCTGCTAGACCTAGGGGGGGACACCCTTTTGATGCACTAAATACAACAATTAAAGACACATAACTGCATCAACATTAAGCAGATAGATCATTTCACAAGCTCAACATATTAGGAAACATTACAGATTGGCTAGATCTATACAAACAATAGGATCAAATAGAGCTTGGAAAGAATGGAACACAAACACCCCTAAACATGAAGGGAAAATAGATTTATCTTTTAAAATGTATATCTGAAAACATCCTCAAACTTGCAAGACCAGTGCCTTGTTCATTGGGCAACAGAGTCACAGACAAAACTAAAAATATGAATCATAGATGCAAGCTAATTTTACTTAAACAAGATATTCATGCACAATTAACTTATATTAATGTACTATTTGATTCATTCACAAATTTATCAGATCTGGAAACACATTTCATCATTTATGACTGACTATAGAATTTAAAACCTTCCTTGAAGGATACCTATAGACAGTCACATAATTTCCTTAAAATTGACAAATCTTCATCCTCCTTGAGGATTCAATTTATGATAATGAAATGCATACCTAGAGACAATACTGTGAGGAATTTACTCATGCCTGACACAAGCAAGACCTGCAACTAAAATCACATTTACAACAATGCACTGCAATCTCTGTACCCTGAAACCAAACAGAAGCATTCACAAATCTGGGTCATGATATTCAGAAAGTGGAAGCCATCAAATCTGGAGAATTTTCCAAATTTTTGGAACCATTACAACTGAGAAGAATTGGGAATCAAAAGAGGAGGGAACCAAATCAAATCTGCAACTAAATTGCCAAGTGTCTCCTCTCTACCTGAATTTCAATCTCGACCAAACTACTTCCAATATATTTGATCTTCGCCAAAATTAACTTCAAAATTAGATTTCTCATTCCGAGAGCTTTCCGAAAATATATAACACTTCATACTTTGGCCAAAAATTGAGCCCTGGGCGAATTAATTCCCCATTTGCACCATCATTTAAATTTTTGAATTATTTAATATAGTTTAAACTATATCATTTACAATTTTAATTTTAATTTTTCGCTCTGATTATGCTTTGATGCTTTGCCATGTGGCAGCCTCCGATTGGTCGATGGGGTTGACTGGACACCACCTGGGATGACACCTCATCACCGCCACGTCATCTGCTTTGTCACTGCCACTTGCCCACCACCTCAGCGCCACGTCATCGCCACCTAGGCACTACCTCACTGAGGCCCGCTTGTTGGATAGCTGACTGTACCCGCCACCTGTGCGCCACTTGGCTTTCACAACTTCACAGGGTTCATCCGACGTGCATCTTCCCTTCGCGAAGTAGCCGAGCCATTGATCTCCATCGAACATGCTCACTGGTTAACCTGCTTTTCTCTGCAAAATTCTGCATGTCTGCCTCAGGAAGCGTGCCTACGTGGAGTCCACCTAGTCGCCGCTCAGTCATCTCCTCCGTCACCTCGGTATTCATGCCCACACGTGGGCCCGCCTTGGGCGCCCATAAGCACCGTCCGTCAAAAGCCTTTATGGCTTAGACATATTACTATTGTAAGGTTTTCAATATAAATATCAAAAAATGCTTTCGCCCAACCAATGTGGGATAATATAGTTTTGCCCAGAAATGCATTTTGAAGGTTTTCCCTGAGTTTTAATGGCAGCTGGTGTTTGCATTTGCTTCTAATTTTATTTGCTGAAGGATTAAAACGCCTTCTCCACACCATTTCAATGGGTTTGATGCCTTCTAACCCATTTGTCGAGGTTTATAATGGCTCCTTTCTATTTTATGTGGCTTCAAACATGCCATGTGAAAAGGGGTTGCCAGACTGTTGTTTGCATTGGCTACTACACTCTTAGACCACGTGAGCAATTGCTTCTACTTGACTTGTTTCATGTTTCACTGGCTTTTGCCCATATTCCATTTGCACAAATCTGAAAACTTCAACGCCCAACCAGCGCTGTGAGGGAGTTTGAATGGCATTGAAATTGCCACTTGCTGAAGCTGTTGTTGCCCCTTCACCATACTATGCAAAGCTTCCAAGTTGCACTTGCTGCAAGTTTCACGTGGCCTCCAAACTATCCACGTAGGGAATGATATTGCTATTTGCATTAACTCTCCAATACTCCATGCAAAGGGATATAGTTTCCGTTTACATTAACTCTCCAATTCTAAATGCTTTGAAGTTTATATTTGCTGCTGTTTACATGCTACATGAGTTTGGCAGCCCTTTTCAATACCACGTGATCTGCCATAGCATCTGTTAAAACATTTTTAGCATTTCACATGCCATGTGAAGGGGCAAAATGACTTCAAAATGTCACTTGCACTTGGTTAAAGCTGTTGCTGCCCTTTTCCAACCATCACGTGGGAGGATGATCCAATTTCAAATAGTTTCAAAAACCTCTGCAACCTCACTACTCACAGACCAAGAAAAGGGGAGGGACATGCTATGGCACGTGGAGTTTAGAATGCTGGCAAGGGTGTGGAGCTGCTCTTTATTTCTAATTACATTTGTTTGAAAAACGTTGCAGTTACTTCAACTCACCACATGAGCATTGCTGAAGATGACTTTACAGCCGCTAATTTCATTTTGTTTGAAGATTCTAATCCATTTAATTGGATTTCCTGAGACTTTTCCACTTGAATCTCCCCCATTTTGTTGAAGAGGGAGCTGGCATATGCCAACTACATTAGCTGAAATTTATTTAATCCCCTTTCAAACAACATGAACAGCAAGGAGGAGATTAGCTTGCTTGCTAAATGTGGCAATGGCATTTGCTGAAAGTTTTACAAAGAGTGCTATTCCATTCATTACGACACACTCCAAATACATTTACATTTTTAAAATCTCCTCTGTGTCGCTAAAGGAGAACTTGACATTAAAATCGCCAATTTGAAATTGCCTGAAGGTCTACAGTCTTCCTGAACTCTATTGACATGTCTCGTGATCACAATCCACATTCATAATATTCTAAAAATCTCTCAGTGAACAAAGTCGCCAATAAAATAATACGGCATAGGCATGAGCTAGGTCGGGCCCCAAAGTGGGTCCGACTAAAAAAAAATTCGTTTTCAAACGATTGGCCTCTGAAATGCTTCAGACACCTTAAACACACCTCTGGAAATGATCGGCATCATTTTCGGATCATTAATTCGCATTTTGCAACTTTCAGGCAATTACCCCACATTTTCGCAATTAATCGCGAAAACGTAATTTTCAAACCTGGCAAAACACCTTTCTGGAGCTCGCCATCTGACAGGCGTGTACTCTAATATACAAGGATGAATTCCACCAAATAGTTTCTCAAGACGAGTCTCGAGCAAAGAGATATTAATTTTTGAAAATGCCCAACTGGCTTTGTCGACAATGCGGACTTGATGAAGTCAATGTCCTGGCAACACATGACGCCTTTCTCAAAAATACCAAACGACCTCCGTAGGCTCTCAAATTTGAAACATAGGTACCTTGAAGTACATATTAAAACTTTGGATTCTTAGTTCGACCAAAAGTTTGATTGGGTGCAAATGGCGCACTCATGAATATGACTACTTTAACTGATATAGCACTGAAAGTACGGATAACTAAAAATGATAGCTAAATGAATCCTTTTGAAAACCGATCAAACGGATTGATAAAGGCTTGAAATTTGAAACGTAGCTCATCATTTATACCAACATTATCCCAGAACAAACATTATGGCATGACGCTTACTAAAGCAACTTTTACACTTATGCGAAACAGGGCTCCGACTAGCTATCGAAACAGAGACTAGTCAAACCACACAAACTACAAACGGATTTGGCTATGAAAATTGAGTAAATGGATTTGTCAAGACCTGAAATTTTGCAGACTGACTCACATTTATGCATAGAATCAAATCTAGTTTGAATTTATTCATGAAAATCAATAGGGAAAAAGATACAAACACTCAAAGCAGGCTACTCCATAAAATCTGCATTTGTGCCTAAAATGCACTTTCAGCTCACCCCTCAAACTGGGTACGTCATAAACTCATCCAAATTGAATTCTGAAAGTTGCACATCACTGAATAGGCCACATGAAAGGTGTGGGACATGAATCCTGAACCTTACCCTCTAAAAATCAACTGGCTCCATTTTACCCCCCTACTAACTAGGCCATTCAAACTGACTTATTTTAATCATTCGGAAATTCAGGGCAAAATTTTGAAATGGGCCTATAAACTTGACTTAGTTTTAAATAGTCCCAACAATGGCTCTGACTAGGGATGGTTGATTGCAAGATCAACACAAGAATCTAGATATCTTTGGTTAAGCAGACCACTCAAAAACGGATCATTTTTCTCTTCTCCTATCAAAATAGGGCTTCCTTATTCTACCCAAACAGTAGGGCACTTTATTGAAAACCACACAACTGAAGCAAAGCGACTACACAAAATATACAAACATGCTTAAAACTGAATCATAAGCTGCTCAAACAATCTTCAGTATTTACCTCTGTCAAAAATCTGATTCTCATCACTTAATACCATGATTCAAACAAATGCACCTTCCAATAACAACTGAGCATAGCTTTTAAAATCCACCTCTTTTGTCTCATCACTGAAACAGTTAGTGTGCATACCTCTTGTCTGATTCTAAACTTTGTAATCACACACTACTTCAACACAAGTAAAAACATGAGACAATTCACCATAGAGGCCTTCCCATAAGATACCATACATTTCACTATCCCACTCAACTCTACCATTTGCAAGGACATCATCATGCTGAACTTTAAAAGTAAAACATTCATTTTCAACATTGCAATTCCTATCAGCACTCACCTTGTTATCATTTAAATTCATAGAATGAGGGGCATTACTAACCAGCTGATGCAAACAAGGAACATACATGTTACAATCCGGATGTGGTACTTCACTACACTGATCACACTTCATACTATCCTTGTTTATCAAACTGAAAACCTCTGCATTCTCAACATCCCATTCATGGAAAAGAACGCATACCTCCGGCTGAAGCAAATCCTCAGCTAAATCTTTTTCATCCAAACTTATATCCACCTGAAACACTTTCATTTGTGGTTTTAAATGGTCATCACATAATCCATGCTTCTTACCTTCATCATGAAACAATTTTCTACAACCCATGCTATTGTTGTTCGGAATTCCATCGGTATTATGGACTGGTTTACCATTTACAACATTTGGTTGATTGATTATTTTTTCATACAAAGGGTTAGAAACAAAATGAACAACCCCCTTATGAACATTATGATACTGAAGTGGCTGGTCTATATCTATATCAGCATTGAATAAAGCATTAGTAAAATTGCTAAAGACACCATCCATTCGATCATCATAATCATCTTCATCAAGCAAAGAAGAAATTGACACTTGGCTGGAACAATCCTCAGTATTCCATGTTTCACATCCATAAGATTTCATCCTATGACAATCATTCTGAAAATCAAGATAATCATACTTATCTTGCCACAACTGATATTCTTCACCAATAGAACACTCATCATCAACCAAAGAATGAAAATGAACATCGCTGCAATTTACTTCATCAGATGAGTTTTCAGCATGTTCACTAAAATTTTCTGTCATAAAACCATCTGTTAGATCAGCATGTTGTTCATCAAGTGTACAAGCATTCAATTCAGAGTCCTCTTCCAAAGAATTCTCTTCACTATATTTCAGGAGGTTTCATCAACAGCTCGAAGGCTCTCCAACATTTGAACCTTCTTATCCACAACCTCAAGAGCTTTCTTAAGTTCTGCAATCTTCTAGACTTGCATTGCACTTTGCTATTCCATGTGAGATTCCGTAAACTTTTGTCCATCCATGTGTGCTATATCTTCATCGCAATCATGTGTACCATTACAATTTTCTGAATTAACATTGTGCATATCTTTCAAAAAAGAAAGATTATCAACATGATTGTAAGAAACGACGTCTGAAGTGAAATCTGAAAATAGATTTACTTCATCCTCAACACTATTGACATCATCAATGTTTAAAAGAGGATCAGCTATTGTTCGCACCAAACAATTTTTATTTTCATCATATTTCACACTTTCACTTGCACAAACAACAACACTTAGTAATCCCTCTGTAATTGGTATTTCAACATCAAATACATCAGCAGCATGTAAAGATTGATGGTCATCACCATCATTATTTTCACCAATATTATCCTGGAGAGATACATGATTCACTTGGTAATTAGCAGCCACATAATCAACATAACCGGCATACAAATCAAATGGTACATATCCCTTGTATGTATCAATCTCCGTATCAACATTTTCACAACACTTCCCACTGATCATTCCATCACTATTGCGATAGACAACCGACATTAACAGCAAAGGCTCTTGACTCTCATTTAAATCTGAAACACATGCATCATAAAAGTCATTTGGAACTACAGAGCTTGATGCACCTAGACAAGGAATGATTTTCTCAACTTCACATTGAAGGTGCTTTGGTATGAAACAACAACAGACACAAATCTCTTCGAGATTGCAAACTTCAAGTTATTTTCCATATCCCTAGTTGTGTTAAAGGCTTCATACAAGGTCTTAGGTTCTTTGTTTCTCAATAGGAAACCCATCTTCTCATCAAATGCACTCATATAAACATCCAGACATACTTTATCATCAAGTTTATACTTTCTAAAAATTTTGGACAAAGCTTGTCAAAATCTGATATTAAACGTTGGTACCAATTCATCTTCCCTGATTTGTATACAGGTGAATTCTTTCAGCAAGTCAGAATCACTCACCTTCTCATCGAATTGATCCATGAAATCTGAAATCAATTCTTCCCATGAGGTAATAGAATTTACTGGCAAAAAAGAAAACCAATCTTGTGCATCCTCTTTTAATGACTGAATAAACAACTTCATGCATACATCTTCTTGGCAAATTTCCAATTCTCCTATCAAATCTGAAAGTCTTTTAACATGTTGACATGTTGATTCTAATTTCTTCCCACTGAATATGGGCAAATACTTTCTAATTTTTGTGTGTATAGGATTGGGTAACCTGGAATATCTTTGAAATTTAGAGCAACATAATGGTTCATGATGAAACTTCTCCTATTATACGGTTGTGACACTTCACCAAGCATAACTCTATGTGCAAATACACAAGACTAAAAAACTTCACTATTCATTTTTCTTCTTACTCCCACAAAATGATTATACAATCTTGGATAAAGAATGAAACACTTCAAGCACAAATCCTTATACTAAAAATATTCATAACATTGCTTGACACAGAACTTTTCCAAATTTGCATACTATAATAGAAGAACATACACTCTAGACATTTCAATAGAATAAATATGCAAATGGACTTTGAAATCCCCTCTTTCCCTCTTTACTAGTGTTGTTCACTAAATGGAAAAACTATTTTAGTAATTCAAATTTTCAAAGGAAATTGTTTTGCATTTGAAACCTCTGAAAATACCTGGAGATTTTCAGTTGTATAAAACTTGTTGATCTGGAGATTAACTTCCAATTTCAGCACTGTCTTTTACATCAGAGTCGCCACCTCTTGCACAGAGGATATTTTGAACAGCAAAACCATTCAATCAAAAATTTAATTCTCCTTTTACTTCTTCAATCTAGCTGCAATCAACACTCTTCCATGCTATTTAACACTGGTATGAACCACAGAGTCTCCACCCAAATAAGGAATTGGGAAAAATTCACATATAGCTAAAAGAACTTCTTACAACTCTGAACAATGTATATTTTCTCTGATTCTTTACAAGAAACTTTCTCTGATAGCAGACAATACCATTACAACCTCAGAACATGATACTAAATCCCTCAACCATAAAAGATATTTTCAACTCTGTGCATTCTCAATGGATTGACTAACTGGATGAAATTATGCAATTTCTATTTCAGGTCCCTAGCAGAGTCGCCATTTTTGTTGTTCACAAAAAGTAATAACCCAAGAACACCTACAAATCTTTCTATGAAATGGCCAATTTTAGTCTACAAAAAACATCAGGGCTTGGACAACATAACATAGGACCCTAATTGATCCTTCTACACTTCAGGTTCTGCTAGACCTAGGGGGGGACACCCTTTTGATGCACTAAATACAACAATTATAGACACATAACTGCATCAACATTAAGCAGATAGATCATTTCACAAGCTCAACATATTAGGAAACATTACAGATTGGCTAGATCTATACAAACAATAGGATGAAACGGAGCTTGGAAAGAATGGAACACAAACACCCCTAAACATGAAGGGACTATAGATTTATATTTTAAAATGTATATCTGAAAACATCCTGAAACTTGCAAGACGAGTGCCTTGTTCATTGGGCAACAGAGTCATAGACAAAACTACAAATATGAATCATAGATGCAAGCTTATTTTCCTTAAACAAGATATTCATGCACCAATACCTTATATTAATGCACTATTTGATTCATTCACAAATTTATCAGATCTGGAAACACATTTCATCATTTATGACTGACTATAGAATTTAAAACCTTCCTTGAAGGATACCTATAGACAGTCACATAATTTCCTTAAAATTGACAAATCTTCATCCTCCTTGCGGATTTGATTTATGATAATGAAATGCATACCTAGAGACAATACTTTGAGGAATTTACTCATGCCTGACACAAGCAAGACCTGCAACTAAAATCACATTTACAACAATGCACTGCAATCTCTGTACCCTGAAACCAAACAGAAGCATTCACAAATCTAGGTCATGATATTCAGAAAGTGGAAGCCATCAAATCTGTAGAATTGTCCAAATTTCTGGAACCATTACAACTAAGAAGAATTGGGAATAAAAAGAAGAGGGAACCAAATCAAATCTGCAACTAAATTGCCAAGTGTCTTCTCTCTAACTGAATTTGAATCTTGACCACACTGCTTCCAAAATATCTCATCTTTGCCAAAATTAACTTCATAATCAGATTCCTCATTCCGAGAGCTTTTCGAAAATATATAGCACTTCATACTTTGGCCAAAAATTGAGCCCTGGGCGAATTAATTCCCCATTTGCACCATCATTTAAATTTTTGAATTATTTAATATAGTTTAAACTATATCATTTACAATTTTAATTTTAATTTTTGGCTCTGATTATGCTTTGATGGTTTGCCACGTGGAAGCCTCCGATTGGTCGATGGGGTTGACTGGACGCCACCTGGGATGACACCAAATCATCTGCTTTGTCACTGCCACTTGCCTGCCACGTCATTGCCACCTAGGCGCCACCTCACTGAGGCCCGCCTGCTGGATAGTTGACTGTACCCGCCACCTATGCGCCACTTGGCTTTCGCAACTTCGTAGGGTTCATTCGACGTGCATCTTCCCTTCGCGAATTAGCGCGAGCCATTGATCTCCATTGAACATGCTCACTGGTTAACCTGCTTTTCTCTGCAAAATTCTGCCTGTCTGCCTCAGGAAGCGTGCCTACGTGGGGTCCACCTAGTCCCTGCTCAGTCATCTCCTCCATCGCCTCGGTATTCATGCCCACACGTGGGCCCACCTTGGGCGCCCATAAGCACCGTCCGTCAAAAGCCTTTATGGCTTAGACATATTACCATTGTAAGGTTTTCAATATAAATATCAAAAAATGCTTTCGCCCAGCCAATGTGGGATAATACAGTTTTGCCCAGAAATGCATTTTGAAGGTTTTCCCTGAGTTTTAATGGCAGCTGGTGTTTGCATTTGCTTCTAATTTCATTTGCTGAAGGATTAAAACTCCTTCTCCACACCATTTCAATGGGTTTGATGCCTTCTAATGCATTTGTCGAGGTTTATAATGGCTACTTTCTATTTTATGTGGCTTCAAACATGCCATGCGAAAGGGGGTTGCCAGACTATTGTTTGCATTGGCTACTACACTCTTAGACCACATGAGCAATTGCTTCTACTTGACTTGTTTCATGTTTCACTGGCTTTTGCCCATATTCCATTTGCACATATCTGGAAACTTCAATGCCCAACCAGCACTGTGAGGGAGTTTGAATGGCATTGAAATTCCCATTTGTTGAAGCTGTTGTTGCCCCTTCACCATACTACGCAAAGCTTCCAAGTTACACTTGCTGCAAGTTTCATGTGGCCTCCAAACTATCCACGCGAGGAATGATATTGTTGTTCGCATTAACTCTCCAATACTCCATGCAAAGGGATATAGTTGTTGTTTACATTAACTCTCCAATTGTAAATGCTTTGAAGTTTATATTTGCTGCTGTTTACATGCCACATGAGTTTGGCAGCCCTTTTCAATACCACGTGATCTACCATAGCATCTGTTAAAACGTTTTTAGCATTTCACATGCCATGTGAAGGCGCAAAATGACTTCAAAATGTCACTTGCACTTGGTTAAAGCTGTTGCTGCCCTTTTCTAGCCATAACGTGGGAGGATGATGCAATTTCAAATAGTTTCAAAAACCTTTGCAACCTCACTACTCACAGACCAAGAAAAGGGGAGGGACATGCTATGGCACGTGGAGTTTAGAATGCTGGCAAGGGTGTGGAGCTGCTCTTTATTTCTAATTACATTTGTTTGAAAAACTCTGCAGTTACTTCAACTCACCACATGAGCATTGCTGAAGATGACTTTATAGCTGCTAATTTCATTTTGTTTAAAGATTCTAATCCATTTAATTGGATTTGCTGAGAGTTTTCCACTTGAATCTCCCCCATTTTGTTGAAGAGGGAGCTGGCATATGCCAACTACATTAGCTAAAATTTATTTAATCCCCTTTCAAACACCATGAACAGCAAGGAGGAGATTTACTTGCTTGCTAAATGTGCCAATGTTATTTGCTGAAAGTTTTACAAAGAGTGCCATTCCATTCATTACGTCACACTCCAAATACATTTACATTTTTAAAATCTCTTCTGTGTCGCTAAAGGAGAACTTGACATTAAAATCGCCAATCTGAAATTGCCTGAAGGTCTACAGTCTTCCTAAACTCTATTGACATGTCTCGTGATCACAATCCACATTCATAATATTCTAAAAATCTCTCAGTGAACAAAGTCGCCAATAAAATAATATGGCACAGGCATGAGCTAGGTCGGGCCCCAAAGTGGGTCCGACTAAAAAAAATTTCATTTTCAAACGATTGGCCTCTGAAATGCTTCAAACACCTTAAACACACCTCTAGAAATGATCGGCATCATTTTCGGATCATTAATCCACATTTTGCAACTTTCAGGCAATAACGCCACATTTTTGCAATTAATCGCGAAAACGTAATTTTCAAACCTGTCAAAACACCTTTTTGGAGCTCGCCATCTGACAGGCATGTACTCTGATATACAAGGATGACTTCTACCAAACGGTTTCTCAAGACGAGTCCCGAGCGAAGAGATATTAATTTTTGAAAATGCCCAACTGGCTTTGTCGACATTGCAGACCTGATGAAGTCAATGTCCTTACAACACGTGACGCCTTTCTCAAAAATACCAAACAACCTCCGTAGGCTCTCAAATTTGAAACATAGGTACCTTGAAGTACATATTAAAACTTTGGATTCTCAGTTCGACCAAAAGTCTGATTGGGTGCAAATGGCGCACTCATGAAAATGACTACTTTAACTGATATAGTACTGAAAGTATGGATAACTAAAAATGATAGCTAAATGAATCCTTTTGAAAACCGATCAAACGGATTGATAAAGGCTTTAAATTTGAAACGTAGCTCATCATTTATACCAACATTATCCCAGAACAAACATTATGGCATGACGCTTACTGAAGCAACTTTTACACTTATGCGAAACAGGGCTTCGACTAGCTGTCGAAATAGAGACTAGTCAAACCACACAAACTGCAAACGGATTTGGCTATGAAAATTGAGTAAATGGATTCGTCAAGACCTGAAATTTTGTAGACTGACTCATATTTATGCATAGAATCGAATCCACTTTGAATTTATTCATGACGATCAATAGGGAAAAATATACAAACATTCAAAGTAGGCTACTCCATAAAATCTGCATTTGTGCCTAAAATGCACTTTCAGCTCACCCCTCAAACTGGGTACCTCATAAAGTCATCCAAATTTAATTCTGAAAGTTGCACATCACTGAATAGGCCAAATGAAAGGTGTGGGACATGAATCCCTAACCTTACCCTCTGAAAATCAACTAGCTCCATTTTACCCCCTTGCTAACTAGGCCATTCAAAATGACTTATTTTAATCATTCGGAAATGCAGGGCAAAATTTTGAAATGGGCCTATAAACTTGACTCGGTTTTAAATAGTCCCAACAGCAGCTCTGACTAGGGATGGTTGATTGCAAGATCAACACAAGAATCTAGATATCTTTGGTTAAGCAGACCACTCAAAAACGGATCATTTTTCTCTTCTCCTCTCAAAACAGGGCTTCCTTATTCTACCCAAACAGCAGGGCAGTTTATTGAAAACCGCACAACTGAAGCAAAGCGACTACACAAAATATGCAAACATTCTTAAAACTGAATCATAACCTGCTCAAACAATCTTCAGTATTTACCTCTGTCAAAAATCTGATTCTCATCACTTAATACCATGATCCAAACAAACGCACCTTCCAGTAACAACTGAGCATAGCTTTTAAAATCCACCTCTTTTGTCTCATCACTGAAACAGTTAGTGTGCATACCTCTTGTCTGATTCTAAACTTTGTAATCACACACTACTTCAACACAAGTAAAAACATGAGACAATTCACCATAGAGGCCTTCCCATAAGATACCATACATTTCACTATCCCACTCAACTCTACCATTTGCAAGGACATCATCATGCTGAACTTTAAAAGTAAAACATTCATTTTCAACATTGCAATTCCTATCAGCACTCACCTTGTTATCATTTAAATTCATAGAATGAGGGGCATTACTAACCAGCTGATGCAAACAAGGAACATACATGTTACAATCCGGATGTGGTACTTCACTACACTGATCACACTTCATACTATCCTTGTTTATCAAACTGAAAACCTCCGCATTCTTAACATCCCATTCATGGAAAAGAACGCATACCTCTGACTGAAGCAAATCCTCAGCTGAATCTTTTCATCCAAACTTATATCCACCTGAAACACTTTCATTTGTGGTTTTAAATGGTCATCACATAATCCATGCTTCTTACCTTCATCATGAAACAATTTTTTGCAACCCATGCTATTGTTGTTCGGAATTCCATCAGTATTATGGACTAGTTTACCATTTACAACATTTGGCTGATTGATTATTTCTTCATACAAAGGGTTAGAAACAAAATGAAGAACCCCCTTATGAACATTATGACACTGAAGTGGCTGGTCCGTATCTATATCAGCATTGAATAAAGCATTAGTAAAATTGCTAAAGACACCATCCATTCGATCATCATAATCATCTTCATCAAGCAAAGAAGAAATTGACACTTGGCTGGAAGAATCCTCAGTGTTCCATGTTTCACATCCATAAGATTTCATCCTATGACAATCATTCTGAAAATCAAGATAATCATACTTATCTTGCCACAACTGATCTTCTTCACCAATAGAACACTCGTCATCAGCCAAAGAATGAAAATGAACATCGCTGCAATTTACTTCATCAAATGAGTTTTTAGCATGTTCACTAAAATTTTCTATCATAAAACCATCTGTTAGATCAGCATGTTGTTCATCAAGTGTACACGCATTCAATTCACAGTCCTCTTCCAAAGAATTCTCTTCACTATATTTCAGAAGGTCTTCATCAACAGCTCGAAGGCTCTCCAACATTTGAAACTTCTTATCCACAACCTCAAGAGCTTTCTTAAGTTCTGGAATCTTCTGGACTTGCATTGCACTTTTTTGTTCCATGTGAGATTCCGTAAACTTTTATCCATCCATGTGTGCTATATCTTCATCGCAATCATGTGTACCATTACAATTTTCTGAAGTAACATTGTGCATATCTTTCAAAAAAGAAAGATTATCAACATGATTGTAAGAAATGAAGTCTGAAGTGAAATCTGAAAATAGATTTACTTCATCCTCAACACTATTGACATCATCAATGTTTAAAAGAGGATCAGCTATTGTTCGCACCAAACAATTTTGATTTTCATCATATTGCACACTTTCACTTGCACAAACAGCAATAGTTAGTAATCCCTCTGTATTTGGTATTTCAACATCAAATACATCAGCAACATGTAAAGATTGATGGTCATCACCATCATTATTTTCACCAATATTATCCTGGAGAGATGCATGATTCACTTGGTAATTAGCAGCCACATAATCAACATAACCGGCATACAAATCCAATGGTACATATCCCTTGTATATATCAATCTCCGTATCAACATTTTCACAACACTTCCCACTGATCATTCCATCACTACTGTGAGAGAAAACCGACATTAACGGCAAAGGCTCTTGACTCTCATTTAAATCTGAAACACATGCATCATAAAAGCCATTTGGAACTGCAGAGCTTGATGCACCTAGACAAGGAATGATTTTCTCAACTTCACATTGAAGGTGCTTTGGTATGAAACAACAACAGACACAAATCTCTTCGAGATTGCAAACTTCAAGTTATTTTCCATATCCCTAGTTGTGTTAAAGGCTTCATACAAGGTCTTAGGTTCTTTGTTTCTCAATAGGAAACCCATCTTCTCATCAAATGCACTCATATAAACATCCAAACATACTTTATCATCAATTTTATACTTTCTAAAAATTTTGGACAAAGCTTGTCAAAATCTGATATTAAACGTTGGTACCAATTCATCTTCCCTGATTTGTATACAGGTGAATTCTTTCAGCAAGTCGGAATCACTCACCTTCTCATCGAATTGATCCATGAAATCTGAAATCAATTCTTCCAATGAGGTAATAGAATTTACTGGCAAAAAAGAAAACCAATCTCGTGCATCCTCTTTTAATGACTGAATAAATAACTTCATGCATACATCTTCTTGGCAAATTTCCAATTCTCCTATCAAATCTGAAAGTCTTTTAACATGTTGACATGCTGATTCTGATTTCTTCCCACTGAATATGGGCAAATAATTTCTAATTTATGTGGGTATAGGATTTGGGTAACCTGGAATATCTTTGAAATTTAGAGCAGCATAATGGTTCATGACGAAACTTCTCCTATTATACGGTTGTGACACTTCACCAGGCATAACTCTATGTGGAAATACACAAGACTGAAAAACTTCACTATTCATTTTTCTTCTGACTCCCACAAAATGATTATACAATCTTGGATAAAGAATGAAACACTTCAAGCACAAATCCTTATACTAAAACTATTCATAACATTGCTTGACATCGAACTTTTCCAAATTTGCATACTGTAACAGAAGAACATACACTCTGGACATTTCAATAAAATAAATATGCAAATGGACTTTGAAATCTCCTCTTTCCCTCTTTACTAGTGTTGTTCACTAAATGGGAAAACTATTTTAGTAATTCAAATTTTCAAAGGAAATTGTTTTGCATTTGAAACCTCTGAAAATACTTGGAGATTTTCAGCTATATAAAACTTGTTGATCTGGAGATTAACTTCCACTTTCAGCACTGTCTTTTACATCAGAGTCGCCACCTCTTGCACAGAGGATATTTTGAACAGCAAAACCATTCAATCACAAATTTAATTCTCCTTTTACTTCTTCAATCTTGCTGCAATCAACACTCTACTAGGCTATTTAACACTGGTATGAACCACAGAGTCTCCACCCAAATAAGGAATTGGGAAAAATTCACATATAGCTAAAAGAACTTCTTACAACTCTGAACAATGTATATTTTCTCTGATTCTTCACAAGAAACTTTCTCTGATAGTAGACAATACCATTACAACCTCAGAACATGATACTAAATCCCTCAACCATAAAAGATATTTTCAACTCTATGCATTCTCAATGGATTGACTAACTGGATGAAATTATGCAATTTCTATTTCAGGTCCCCAGCAGAGTCGCCATTTTTGTTGTTCACCAAAAGTGATAACCCAAGAACACCTGCAAATATTTCTATGAAATGGCCAATTTCAGTCTACAAAACACATCAGGGCTTGGACAACATAACATAGGACCCTAATTGATCCTCCTGCACTTCAGGTTCTGCTAGACCTAGGGGGGGACACCCTTTTGATGCACTAAATACAACAATTACAGACACATAATTGCATCAACATTAAGCAGATAGATCATTTCACAAGCTCAACATATTAGGAAACATTACAGATTGGCTAGATCTATACAAACAATAGGATGAAACAGAGCTTGGAAAGAATGGAACACAAACACCCCTAAACATGAAGGGAAAATAGATTTATCTTTTAAAATGTATATCTGAAAACATCCCCAAACATGCAAGACCAGTGCCTTGTTCATTGGGCAACAGAGTCACAGACAAAACTAAAAATATGAATCATAGATGCAAGCTTATTTTCCTTAAACAAGATATTCATGCACCAATACCTTATGTTAATGCACTATTTGATTCATTCACAAATTTATCAGATCTGGAAACACATTTCATTATTTATGACTAACTATAGAATTTAAAACCTTCTTTGAAGGATACCTATAGACAGTCACATAATTTCCTTAAAATTGACAAATCTTCATCCTCCTTGAGGATTCAATTTATGATAATGAAATGCATACGTAGAGACAATACTGTGAGGAATTTACTCATGCCTGACACAAGCAAGACCTGCAACTAAAATCACATTTACAACAATGCACTGCAATCTCTGTACCCTGAAACCAAATAGAAGCATTCACAAATCTGGGTCATGATATTTAGCAAGTGGAAGCCATCAAATCTGGAGAATTTTCTAAATTTCTGGAACCATTACAACTGAGAAGAATTGAGAATAAAAAGAGGAGGGAACCAAATCAAATCTGCAACTAAATTGCCAAGTGTCTCCTCTCTAACTGAATTTCAATCTCGACCAAACTGCTTCCAAAATATCTGATCTTCATCAAAATGAACTTCAGAATCAGATTCCTCATTCCGAGAGCTTTCCGAAAATATATAACACTTCATACTTTCGCCAAAAATTGAGCCCTGGGCGAATTAATTCCCCATTTGCACCATCATTGAAATTTTTGAATTATTTAATATAGTTTAAACTATATCATTTACAATTTTAATTTTAATTTTTCGCTCTGATTATGCTCTGATGCTTTGCCACGTGGCAACCTCTGATTGGTTGATGTGGTTGACCGGATGCCACCTGGGATGACACCTCATCACCGCCACATCATTTGCTTTGTCACTGCCACTTACCTGCCACCTCAGTGCCACGTCATCGCCACCTAAGCGCCACCTCAATGAGGCCCACCTGCTGGACAGCTGACTGTACCCGCCACTTGTGTGCCACTTGGCTTTCGCAACTTCGCAGGGTTTATCCGGTGTGCATCTTCCCTTCGCGAAGTAGCGCGAGCCGTTGATCTCCATTGAACATGCTCACTGGTTAACTTGTTTTTCTCTACAAAATTCTGCCTGTCTGCCTCAGGAAGTGTGCCTGCGTGGGGTCCACCTAGTCGCCGCTCAGTCATCTCCTCCATCACCTTGGTATTCACACTCACGTGTGGGCCCACCTTGCGCGCCCATAGGCACCATCCGTCAAAAGCCTTTATGGCTTAGACATATTACTATTGTAAGGTTTTCAATATAAATATCAAAAAATGCTTTCGCCCAGCCAATGTGGGATAATATAGTTTTGCCAATAAATGCATTTTGAAGGTTTTCCCTGAGTTTTAATGCCAGCTAGTGTTTGCATTTGCTTCTAATTTCATTTTCTGAAGGATTAAAACGCCTTCTCCACACCATTTCAATGGGTTTGATGCCTTCTAATGCATTTGTTGAGGTTTATAATGGCTCCTTTCTATTTTATGTGGCTTCAAACATGCCATGTGAAAGGGGGCTGCCAGATTGTTGTTTGCATTGGCTACTACACTATTAGACCACATGAGCAATTGCTTCTACTTGAGTAGTTTCATGTTTCACTGGCTTTTGCCCATATTCCATTTGCACAAATCTGGAAACTTCAACACCCAACCAGCACTGTGAGGGAGTTTGAATGGCATTGAAATTGCCATTTGCTGAAGTTGTTGTTGCCCCTTCACCATACTACGCAAAGCTTCCAAGTTGCACTTGCTGCAAGTTTCATGTGGCCTCCAAACTATCCACGCAGGGAATGATATTGCTGTTTGCATTAACTCTCCAATACTCCATGCAAAGGGATATAGTTGCTGTTTACATTAACTCTCCAATTGTGAATGCTTTGAAGTTTATATTTGCTGCTGTTTACATGCCACATGAGTTTGGCAACCCTTTTCAATACCACGTGATCTGCCATAACATCTGTTAAAACGTTTTTAGCATTTCACATGCCATGTGAAGGGGCAAAATGACTTCAAAATGTCACTTGCACTTAGTTAAAGCTGCTGCTGCCCTTTTCCAACCATCACGTGGGAGGATGATGCAATTTCAAATAGTTTCAAAAACCTCTGCAACCTCACTACTCACAGACCAAGAAAAGGGGAGGGACATGCTATGGCACGTGGAGTTTAGATTGCTGGCAAGGGTGTGGAGCTGCTCTTTATTTCTAATTACATTTGTTTGAAAAACTCTACAGTTACTTCAACTCACCACATGAGCATTGTTGAAGATCACTTTACAGCTGCTAATTTCATTTTGTTTGAAGATTCTAATCCATTTAATTGGATTTGCTGAGAGTTTTCCACTTGAATCTCCCCCATTTTGTTGAAGAGGGAGCTGGCATATGCCAACTACATTAGCTGAAATTTATTTAATCCCCTTTCAAACACCATGAATAGCAAGGAGGAGATTAGCTTGCTTGCTAAATGTGCCAATGGCATTTGCTGAAAGTTTTACAAAGAGTTCCATTCCATTCATTACGTCACACTCCAAATACATTTACATTTTAAAAATCTCTTCTTCGTCGCTGAAGGAGAACTTGACATTAAAATCGCCAATCTAAAATTGCCTGAAGGTCTACAGTCTTCTTGAACTCTATTGACATGTCTCTTGATCACAATCCACGTTCATAACATTCTAAAAATCTCTTAGTGAACAATGTCGCCAATAAAATAATACAGCACAGGCATGAGCCAGGTCGGGCCCCAAAGTGGGTCCAACTAAAAAAAATTTCATTTTCAAACGACTGGCCTCTAAAATACTTTAGACACCTTAAACACACCTCTGGAAATGATCGGCATTGTTTTCGGATCATTAATCCGCATTTTGCAACTTTCAGGCAATTACGCCACATTTTTGCATTTAATCGCAAAAACGTAATTTTCAAACCTGTCAAAACACCTTTCTGGAGCTCGCCATCTGACAGGCGTCTACTCTGATATACAAGGATGACTTCTACCAAACGGTTTCTCAAGATGAGTCCCGAGCGAAGAGATATTAATTTTTGAAAATGCCCAACTGGTTTTGTCAACACTGCGGACCTGATGAAGTCAATGTCCTAGCAACACATGACGCCTTTCTCAAAAATACCAAACGACCTCCGTAGGCTCTCAAATTTGAAACATAGGTACCTTGAAGTACATATTAAAACTTTGGATTCTCAGTTCAACCAAATTCTGACTGGGTGGAAATGGCGCGCTCATGAAAATGACTACTTTAACTGATATAGCACTGAAAGTACGGATAACTAAAAATGATAGCTAAATGAATCCTTTTGAAATCCGATCAAACGGATTGATAAAGGCTTGAAATTTGAAATGTAGCTCATCATTTATACCAAAATTATCCCAGAACAAACATTATGGCATGACGCTTACTGAAGCAACTTTTACACTTATGCGAAACAGGGCTCCGACTAGCTGTCGAAACAGAGACTAGTCAAACCACACAAACTGCAAACGGATTTGGCTATGAAAACTGAGTAAATGGATTCATCAAGACCTGAAATTTTGTAGACTAACTCACATTTATGCATAGAATCGAATCCACTTTGAATTAATTCATGACAATCAATAGGGAAAAAGATACAAACACTCAAAGTAGGCTACTCGATAAAATCTACATTTGTGCCTAAAATGCACTTTCAGCTCACCCCTCAAACTGGGTACCGCATAAACTCATCCAAGTTGAATTCTGAAAGTTGCACATCACTAAATAGGCCAAATGAAAGGTGTGGGACATGAATCCCGAGCTTTACTCTCTGAAAATCAACTGGCTCCATTTTACCCCCTTGCTAACTAGGCCATTCAAACTGACTTATTTTAATCATTCGGAAATGCAGGGCAAAATTTTGAAATGGGCCTATAAACTTGACTCAGTTTTAAATAGTCCGAACAGCGGCTCTGACTGGGGATGGTTGATTGCAAGATCAACACAAGAATCCAGATATCTTTGGTTAAGCAGACTTCGTGCCAAGTCTTAGACATAGACCTCACATATAATATCTAATTGGGTCGACTTTGGATACATGAAATGCAAGCAGTACCTTATACTTATCACCAGTGTGTTAAGTTCCCCTACAATGGACAGGAGATTTCTATATCAGCAGATCATAACCCATTTCAACATTGTAATGCTATGGGGGCAGCCCAAGACAGCTTGGTTCCACATAATAGAGAAAAACAAAGTTACCCAACACCACATCTTTAGCAAGAAAAGTCTAAATCACTATCTATGGATTTCAAGCAAAAAATGAAAATCAAAGAGAAATACATGGGAGAATAATCTTTGGAACTTTTGTGTTTAGTCAACTTACCAGCATCGCCTAAATCTCATGGATTACCTACAACATCAATACATCAAGCAATACAACTCATCACTAAGTTCGATGGAAAATTTATCTAACTAGGCACTCTAGCACATGAATCAGAGGAAAACGACATCCTTAGTTGGCTATACAAGGATCAGGAAGCAGACAGAGTGGCTACTATGGAGGTAGCTATACCAACACACCTGTATGGAAAGGGTTACTTGATCATGCAACAAATGGGATACAATGGCAAAGGACCTATCGACAAACAACAGGAAGGCGTCACAGAACCATTAGATCCTCCTTCACAATTCAGTAAAGACAAAACAAGATTGGGCTATGAACACACTCTACCACTAAGGAAGACACTAAGCAAATACCCAAAACCTCAGTGGAAAGCAAAGAAGAAACACAAAGAGGACTCCTGGCAGGAAGCACTATTTGAGTTAGCAGAGATAATATGCAAAGAACGTGAAAATCAAGAATGAAAGCAACATTAAGGGAAACCCATCAATCAAAAAAAGGAAACTGTAGCATAGGAAATTAGAAATCATCAAAGCAATATAAAAACTAATTTAGCCTAATCACAAAAAGCTAGAATGCAATGAATCTATCCTAAGCACACTTAATAGAGACATGAAATCAAAACATTCAAAATTAAAGACATATGCAAACCAATGGTAGATTTGAATGCTTCTTCATGCGGCTCCATTGTCCTTCTTTCTTCTCCAAATAGACTTTGTTTGTGGATCTCACCTTCAAGTGCATAAACCTAATGTGAAAGCAAGATTGATATTGACACAAGAGTACTAGAAGAAGTGATTATTTCTCATTATCTGATTCTCTATGATTATGTGATTGCAAAAGTGATTACCAATTGATTGAAGAAAAATAATCCAATTTATAGAAAAATTGGAGAAAAGATCAAATTAGCATGAAATGGATATTAGAAGCAATTGATTTCAAAATGGCAAAATTGAGTGAAAAGAAGAAGGTTATGACACCTTCTATGTCATGAATTATGACATATTGCCAATGCAAAGCTTAGAAAACTAGAACCTTATGACATCTTGCTATGTCAAGAGTATGACGCATGAGAAATTCATGCTTCCACCGAAGCACAAAAATAGGGAGAACTAGAGACAAGTTAATTAGGTGGAAATTAAAATTAGGAAATTAGAAAAAAAGGTGGAAATTAAGAATTAGAAATGATGAAAATTAGGAAATTAGAAAATTGATGAAAATTAGGTTAGAAATGATGACTTGGAAATTAGGAAATTAGAAATTGATGAAATTAGAAAATTAGGTGAATTAATTAATAAATTTTCATTCATTAATTAATTCACAAAAAGAGGGGGAATTAATTAGCCAATTAAATAAATATTTAATTGTGACAAGAATACTTAGGATAAATAAATAAATTATTTAACCTAGAGGGAGAATGGAGAGAAAATGACAAACAAGGTTAAATTAGAAATGCAAGGACGACAATTAGGTCTTGATGAAAGATAATTGAAATCGATTCGATCATGATTCTAACTTGATAAATGATTTGATTGATAAACAATTGAAATTGGTTGACAAATTGACCAATATTGATAAAGAGACCAAATTGATATGCGCCAATTGACATGATTGAAGAGGACAACGATCGATGACAAATCGATCGTAAAACGACGAGATTGACAAGTTGATAAGAGATTGACAAGATCGACCAAAATCATGATTAAAGATTATTATCGACAAGACCAAATTTGAAAGCGAGACAACTGAAGAATGCAGAAGAAAGACTCGATGCTCGCAAAGGATAAAGACCAAGTGCGTAACATAGGAGAAATGTTAATGCGACGTAAAAACCTAAAATGAGGCAATGCGCAAATGTTAAAGTATGATCCTGCAAACGTTGACCATTTTTAGGTGTCTACATTTTGCCCCTCTTTGAGACAATGCGATTTTAAGCATTGTTTCAAAGAACAGTAATGAAAATGCCCCAGACAATGACAATGACATGTGCATGCCCCCTCGAGGAATTGGCCGAAAACATCCAGAAAAGAGGCCAATTGATCGATAAGAATGATAGAACATGATAGGATCAAACGGACTACCAAGACTAACGGAAGAAATGTTAGTAAGAAGAAATTAGACAGAGGACAGTTAGAGATGAAGGAAAACTTGCTTTTAGTAATGCACTTTGTAGGTGAGAACCTTTATTTAATGTAGCAAAATGGATGCGTAGCATCATGACATTGAAGGCCAGAGCTGAAATGCAACCCTTTTTGCAAAAGATAGACACATCGCAGATAAACATCAATCACAACAAAAAGAAAGGGACCATGAACCATCCCGGTCACTCTAAATCACTCAGTGACATCATCGAGCAACATAGGAACATGACCGAAGAGAAACCAATAAAAAAAATAATATGAAAATAAATCAAACAAACATCTTGATCTTCATTGTCAAAAGTTGAAAGCGCTGATAGGACAATCATGCTGTCTGGTTTCAGGGAATGCGGTACCCCGTCTAAGACAGGACACAGTCTGGTTTCGAGTATACCACACCCTATGTAAAACCCATGATAGTAGAGACAAGGACAAATGATTTTGAGGTTGATTGATATGACAATTCGGATCAGTTTGAATGTCTAGTTTAAGTGAAAAGTTCATCTGTTAACGCATGATTTCATTAAAGCACAATGTGTGATTGCGTGTCGTTGGAGGCATGCTCAGTGATTTGTCTTATACACAAAAAGAGATCCTTTATTGACAAAATGCTTGTTTTTTGGATTTTAATGTTTTGAAATGTTTTTGTGTTCATTTTTTCAGGACTTTATTTGATTTTTTAAGATTTTTTTAGGACATTATTCGATTTTTTTGAATTATTTCAGGACATTTTTCAATTTTTTTGGATTATTTCAGGACATTTTTCAATTTTTATGATTTTTTCAAGACCTTATTTTATTTTTTGATATGCAATAAATATCCTCTTAAGACAAATCACTGAGCATCCCTCCAACGAAACTCGCAATCATACACTGTGCTTTAATGAAATCACGCTTAAACAGATGAACTCTTTCAATCAACTCAGACATTCAAATTGATCAAAATTGTCATATCAATCACCCTCAAAATCATTTGTCCTTGTCTCTACTATCATGGGTCTTATACAGGGTGTGGTATACTCAAAACCAGACTGTGTCCTGTCTTAGACGGGGTACCACATGTCCTGAAACTAGACAGCATGATCATCCTATCAGCACTTTCAACTTTTGACAATGAAGATCAAGATGTTTGTTTGATTTGTTGGAATTTGTACATCTTATCTTTTTATTGATTTATCTTCGATCATGTTCCTATGTTGCTTGATGATGTCACTGAGTGATTTAGAGTGACCGGGATGGTTCATGGTCCCTTTCTTTTTGATTGTGATTGTTGTTTGTCTGTGATGTGTCTGTCTTTTGCAAAAAGGGTTGCATTTCAGCTCTGGCCTTCAATGCCATGATGCTATGCATCCATTTTGCTACATTAAATAAAGGTTCTCACCTACAAAGTGCATTACTGAAAGCAAGTTTTTCTTCATCTCTACCTATCCTTTGTCTAATTTCTGCTTACTAACATTTCTTCGGTTAGTCTTGGCAGTCCGTGTGATCCTATCATTTTCTATCATTTTTATCGATCAATTGGCCTCTTTTGTGCATTTTTCCGGCCAATTCCTTGAGGGGGCATGCATATGTCATTGTCATTGTCTGGGGCATTTTCATTACTGTTCTTTGAAACAATGCTTAAAATCGCATTGTCTCAAAGAGGGGCAAAATGTAGACACCTAAAAATGGTCAACGCTTGCGGGATCTTACTTTAACATTTGCGCATTGCCTCATTTTAGGTTTTTGCGTCGCATTAACATTTCTCCTATGTCACGCACTTGGTTTTTATCATTTGCGAGCATCGAGTCCTTATTTTGCATTCCTCATTTTTATTGCTTTTGAATTAGGGTTTTGTCCTCTTATCAATCTTATCGTTTTGAGATTGATTTGTCATCAATCCTCGTCCTTGTCAATCTCGCCAATTTTGCGATCGATTTGTCATCAATCCTTGTCCTCTTCAATCATGTCAATTTGGATCAATTTGTCATTGTTCCTCGGTGCATTTATCAATCAAATCATTTATTAATTCAAAATCATGATCGAATCGACATCAATTTTATGTCAAGACCTAATTGTCGTCCTTGCATTTCTAATTCATCTTCCAAGGTTTTATGATTTATTCATTTAATCCTGTTTGTCATTTCTCTCTCTAGGTTAAATAAATTATTTATTTATCCTAGGTCTTCTTGTCACAATTAAATATTTATTTAATTGGCTAATTATTCCTCTTTTTGTGAATTAATTAATAAATGACAAATTATTAATTAATTTACCTAATTTTTTAATTTTCCATCATTTCTAATTTTCCTATTTTCTAAATTCCTAATTTTCATCATTTCTAATTCTTAATTTCCACTTATTTTCTAATTTGTCAAATTTAATTTCCACCTAATTAATTTCTCTCTAGTTCTCCCTATTTTTGTGCTTCGGTGGAAGCATGAATTTCTCATGTGTCATACTTTTGGCATAGCAAGATGTCATAAGATTCTAGTTCTCTAACCATTGCATTGGCAATATGTCATAATTCATGACATAAAAGGTCTCATAACCTTCTTCTTTCCACTCAATTTTCCCATTTTTGAAATCAATTGCCTCTAATATCAATTTCATGCTAATCTTGTCTTTTCTCCAATTTATCTATGAATTGGATGAATTTCTTCACTCAAAGCCCTTGATTCTTGATCCCTAATCAGATCATCGAATTTCTAGTTAATCGCGCTTCGAGTATTCTTGAGCAATATCTTATTTACTTGCTTTCATATCATGATCATGCACTAGTAGATGAGATCCACAACAAAACCATTTGGAGAAGAAAGAAGGACAATGGAGCTGCATGAAGGAGCATTCAAATCATACCTTTGGTTTGCTTAATTTCTAGTTTTGAATGTTTTTATTTCATGTCTCTATTGAGTGTTGTTTAGGATAGATCATTGCAATGACTTCTTGTGATTGAGCTAAAGATTAGTATGTTTATCTTGTCTTGTGATGATTTCCTATTTCCTATGCTACATTAATTAATTAATGTAGCATAGGAAATAGGAAATCATCACAAACAATATAAACATACTATTCATTAGCTCAATCACAAAAGCTTAAATGTAATGATCTATCCTAAACACATTCAATAGAGACATAAAGATAAAACACTCAAAAGTAAATACTATGCAAACCATATGCAGATCTGAATGCTTCCTTCATGCGGCTCCATTGTTCTTCTTTCCTCTCCAAATAGTTTTTGTTGTGGATCTCACCTACAAGTGCACACACATGATTGAAAGCAAGTAGACAAGATGGTTGATCAAGAGTACTTGAAGTGTGATTTGATAAAGTGATTAGAAATTCGATAATCTGATTAGGGGATTCGAAAATGTGATCAATTGGGGCTTTTGATTGAAGAAACTCATCCAATTTATAGACAAATTGGAGAAAAGACAAGATTAGCATGAAATTGATATTAGAGGCAATTGATTTCAAAAATGGGAAAATTGAGTTGAAGGAAGAAGGTTATGACACCTTCTATGCCATGAATTATGACATATTGCCAATGCAAAGGTTAGAGGACTAGAAGCTTATGACATCTTGCTATGCCAAAAGTATGACGCATGAGAAATTCATGCTTCCACCGAAGCACAAAAATAGGGAGAACTAGAGACAAATTAATTAGGTGGAAATTAAATTTGACAAATTAGAAAGTAGGTGGAAATTAGGAATTAGGAAATTTATAAAATTAGGAAATGATGAAATTAGAAAATTGATGCAAATTAGGTAAATTAATTAATAATTTCTCATTCATTAATTAATTTACAAAAATAGGAGGAATTAATTAGCCAATTAAATAAACATTTAATTGTGACAAGAAGACTTAGGATAAATAAATAAATTATTTAACCTAGAGGGAAAATGCCAAACAAGATTAAATGAATAAATCATAAAACCTTGGAAGATGAATTAGAAATGTAAGGACGACAATTAGGTCTTGACAAAGGATAGTTGATATTGATTCGATCATGATTTTGAATTGATAAATGACCAGTGTTGATAAATGATTTGATTGAGATTGGTTGACAAAAATCAATGAAAAATTGACCAAATTGACATGATTGAAAAGGACAAGGATCGATGACGAATCGATCACAATATGACAAGATTGACAAGGACAAAGATCGACCAAAATCATGACTGAAAATTGCTATTGACAAGACCAAATTCGAGAGCGAGATAAATGAAGAATGCAGAAGAAGGACTCGATGCTCGCAAATGATAAAGACCAAGTGCGTGACATAGGAGGAATGTTAATGCGACGCAAAAACCCTAAAATGAGGCAATGTGCAAATGTTAAAGTATGATCCCGCAAGTGTTGACCATTTTTAGGTGTCTACATTTTGCCCCTCTTTGAGACAATGCGATTTTAAGCGTTGTTTCAAAGAACAGTAATGAAAATGCCCCAGACAATGACAATGACATATGCATGCCCCCTCGAGGAATTGGCCGGAAAGATATAGAAAAGAAGCCAATTGATCGATAAGAATGACAGAAGATGACAGGTTCGAACGGATCAAAAGGACTGCCAAGACTGATGAAAGAAATGTTAGTAAGAAGAAATTAGATAGAGGACAGTTAGAGATGAAGGAAAACTTGCTTTCAGTAATGCACTTTGTAGGTGAGAACCTTTATTTTAATGTAGCAAAATGGATGCGTAGCATCATGGCATTGAAGGCCAGAGCTGAAATGCAACCCTTTTTGCAAAAGATAGACACATTGCAGACAAACAACAATCACAACAAAAAAAGAAAGAGACCATGAACCATCCCAGTCACTCTAAATCACTCAGTGACATCATCAAGCAACATAGGAACATGATCGAAGCCAAAGATAAATCAATAAAAAGATAAGATGCACAAATTCCAACAAATCAAACAAACACCTTGATCTTCATTGTCAAAAGTTGAAAGTGCTGATAGGACGATCATGCTGTCTGGTTTCAGGGAATGTGGTACCCCATCTAAGACAGGACACAGTCTGGTTTCGAGCATACCACACCCTGTATAAGACCCATGATAGTGTGCCAAGGACAAATGATTTTGAGGTTGATTGATATGATAATTCTGATCAGTTTGAATGTCTAAGTTGATTGAAAGAGTGCATCTGTTTAAGCGTGAGTTCATTAAAGCATAGTGTTTAATTGCGTGTCATTGGATGTATGCTCAGTGATTTGTCTATGAGGGATTATTTATTGCAAAATGCTTGTTTTTGGATTTTAATGTTTTGAAATGTTTTTGTTCATTTTTTCAGGACTTTATTTGATTTTTTTTGTTTTTATTTCAGGAAATTTTTTGATTTTTATGATTGTTTTTTTTCAGGACATTTTTCAATTTTTATGATCTTTTTTCAGGACATTTTTCGCTTTTTAGAGATTTTTTTCAGGACATTTTTCAATTTTTAGAGATTTTTCCCCCAATGTCTAGCAAGGCAAGGAATATGACAAGTGAATAAATAGGCTTGCTAAAATGATGGTGGATAGAGGGAAGACAAAGGCCTTTTATCATGGAGACAATACAAATGCAATTTTCAAGGGCTATGGCGTGATGGGATAAGAGATTGGATATGACAATGTAAAGCAGGAACATGGCATGAGGGACATGTCAAGAGATGTTTGAAACCATGTTTAAATTTTGCATCCTTATGTCAGATCAAGATCAAGGAATGAAAAAGAGGGTATGGATAGTGATAAGATATGGATAGGATAAGCAAGACCAAGAATGGATAAGGGACATGGACTGAAGGTTGCAATAAGACAGGGAATATGGATAAAAGGTTGCAATAAGCAAATGGATAAATGACCAAAAGCTATGATAGACTGAAAGCTGAAAACAAGATGCATGATGCTCATGACGATCCTCAGCCTTGTCAAGATCAAAGGTGGAAAGAGGAAATGGACATAAGGGGCAATAGGATAACGGAGGGTAATGACAGGGGTTCGATAGGATAATGGAAGGGCAATAGGATATGAAGGAGGAAACCTGCCCCCAAGTGTGGTGTGCAAGAAGTTCATAGATTACGCATGATGCCTGTTTGCCAGGTTTTCATCATGGTACTTGCCCAAGGCGCCTGTTTGCCAGGTTTTCACCAGTGGACGAATTATTTTTGCTTTTTTTTTTTTTTTTTTTTTTTTTTTGACTTTTTCAATAGAAGATGGACACATGATAGGGGATGGAAGAAGGACTCAAACATCTTTTTGTTTGGATAGTAGCTTTGAGAAAAAAAAATGGACCATGACCTTTAAAAGCATGCTCAAAGACGTTGGTAGGATAAGGACATGGAAAATGAGATGAAACTAAGGCAAGGATTTATGCAAAGGATGGGATCAAAGGGATGGAAGGATGGAAAATATGCATTGGATAATAGGTAGGGTATTGGAAGAATTGGGCTTCAGTGGATGGAAATGAAGGCAAGATCAACATTGGCACACACCTTGAGAGGTGATGGACTGATGGAGGAAAGATGTATTTTGGATATTGAGATTTGGATGGAGGAATAGCTTGGGATTTTGGGACATAAGGGCCCAAAATGGATGAAGAAGGTGGTGGAGGAACAAATTTGAGAGGGTTGGATGGAGGAATAGAAACTTTGGATGCCAAGTTGGATGTTTCCTTAGGCTTTTGTGCTTCAAGGAGCTGCTTAGGGATCCACATGGTTTTTGATTTTTCATGCTTTTGTAGTTCCTTGGAGTGCATTGCTTGCATAAGGGATCTAGGAACCCATATATATTTTGACTTTGCTTTATTTTTCTCAGTGGGCCTTTGTGGCCTTTTGGATATTTCTTTTTCTTTATAGATAAATTTGTTCTTTGTTTTGACATGTCGATTATATTGGACATGTTGATCCTTGAATACATGTGGATTGCTAGACTTATGAATTTTATACTTGGCATCCAAATTGCTTGGAGGGGGAAAGGAATGCATGGATGGATATGAATGAAATGGAGTTCGTTTGGATTGATGAAATTTATTCAAGGATGTGTGCCTTTGTTGACCTTGCATAAAGGACGAAGGAATATAAGGACCTAAGATGGATGGAAGGTATGATGGGGAAGGTGTATGTTTTGATTTTGACTTTGAAGGGATACCAATGCCTTGAGAGTGAGTTGTGTAGGCATGACCCTTAAGATCTTCTTTGATATGGAGAGATTCTTTCTTATGGAGATCTACTCCTTTGCCTTTATGAATATCTTGACTTGTAGGATACTCTTTTCTTTGGGAAGAAGACACGAGTCCATTATGAGGTGGATATGATATGAGAGAAATAATGAGATCTTGAAGTGGATCGGATTGCACCAAAGTGGAAGAACCCATTATGCATATCGAGGGTTCATGAACATCTTGCACTGACATGTTAGAATCATGAAGGGGATTAGGATCATGAGGAGGACTAGGATTGTGTAGTGGACATGGTTCAATGACAAGCTCTTCAAGAGATGGAATGGGAGAAATAATGGGATCCTCAAAAGAAATGCGATCTTGGAGTGTATATGCTGGATTAGGATGTGGAGATGGAGGAAAAAAAGGATCTTGTAGAGGATTTAAAGGCATAATTTGATCTTGACAAAGAGAAAGATCATTGGATTCCTCTTTAAAGGTGCATTGCTCTTGACTTTCAATGGGATCATCAGAATGGATGGAAGGGATATCTTGATCTTGTTTAGGAAGTGGAATGTCAATGGGATTTGAAAGGATATTGTGTTCTTGGAATGGAAGGGGATCATTTGGGATTGGATGGACTGGGATATCCTGATCTTGCTCGGGGAATGGAGTGTCAATAGGACTTTGGATAGGATGGACAAGAATAGGGGAATCATCGTGAGTGTCTGGGAACATGGGGTCCTGGTCAACAATTGGATGGGATGATAAGGTTTCAAGATCTTGATCTTGATCTGTTTTAACACGCGTTTCTTTATGCTCTAAATTATCCTCTTGACATGGGGTTAGACTTTGGATATGAATGGGGGATTCTGACAAGGGATCAATGGTTTGGCATGAAGGAAATGCACTTTGAACATTTGTGATGGATTCTGGCAAGGAATCAATGCTTGAACATGAGGAAGAGGGACTTCGAATGCGGTCCTCTAAAATAGGTAATGGCAATAAAGTGCATGGTGGCATTGGGTTTTGCATTTCTGAAACATGACAAGGATGTGCATCATGAATTGGATTATCTTGGCAATCAATTATGGATAGCCCTTGGGTAATTGCATCCTTGGGTGCATTGTTTGATGAGGACAATATAGAAGGTTCCTGTGAAACTTCTAGAGGTGTAGGGATAGATGCCACTGGAGAATCAATTTGCTTGTGGGGGGATGAGGCATTGCTAGACATTGGTGTATGATTTTGATCTTCCTCAAAGAACTCACTTGGTAGTTTCCTTAAGAGCATTGCAATAAAGCAACCTTTCTTTTGAGGTTTTGACATGCTAGTATCTGGAATTTGAACTTGTTTGGAATGGAGTTGGTTCTGATCTGATGTCATGTTTTGATTTCGAACTAGATGTTGATCAAATTGGTTTGACATGTTCAAAATTTGGCTTGGTGTGTGCTGCAACCTTTGTTTTTGAATGTTTGGTTGTGGTTGTTGACATTGATATGTTGATTAAACTTGTTGATATTCCACCATTGGTTGAACTATTTGTTGACATTGTATAGCGGGTTGGACATATTGTTGAAATTGAACCATTGGTTGTGTTGGTTGAATATGTTGAACAATTGGTTGTGATGGTTGAAAATCTGATTGATAGTAAACACGTTGTTCTTGTTGTGAAGGCACATAATGTTGAAATTGATGTTGTCTCTTTTCTTGAAATTGTTTCATCATCTCTATTTGGGAGAGGAGAGCTGGTATGTCTGATCGTTCAAGAAGAGATCTTACATCAATTGGCTCAATCTTTGGATTTTGACCTGGAAATTTTCGAAACACTTTGGACATTTGTGATCTATTCTTCTCAATGTTTTTCACTCTTTGTTCCAATATCTCCTCTTCTTGGGCTAGCTTCTCCTCTAGTTTTTGTATTTGGACATTTACATCATCATGATAAGTTTGATCCAAGTTCTGAGACATGTAGAGATTGGATTGACATGATTGATTGCTCAATTGTGATGACATGGCTTCGTAAGAAGGTTGAGACCTCATTTCAACAAACATGTCACTATGCAAATGCAATATTTTTTTGGAATTTTTCAAGGATGATATATGATATGCAACTAAATGCCAACTAAATAAATGAGAATGCAATCTATGGCAAGAATGCAACCTATGTTTTTGGTTGTTTTTCAAGATTTTGACAAGCTCTTTGGAATGCAAATCTAAAAGAGACCCTTAGGAAATTGAAATGATGTCTAGACCTCAAAGGACAAAAGGACCAAGTGACAAAAGGACAAATGACAAAGTCTCCCCTATACGCTTGGATACTAAGCTAGGTTTGACCAAAATGACAGTGATGACAAAAAGACAAAGGTTTGATAAGGTCTAGACCTCCTAACAATGACTTAGGGTTTATCAAAGATTTGGATTACTCAAGTATGACAAAACCTAGTTTTAAAACTATATGCAAAGGGACAATTACTATGCAAATAACCCTAATATGATATGATAATAACCTAAACTTAATGAAGAGACCTAGGGTATGCAAATATGAATGTATGACAATGGTATGACTTTAATGCAAGAGAACACATGTAAATGGATGGCCCTTATTGATATGCAAAGGAGTATGACTTAGGTGAAACCTAACCTTGGTACTTGACAATGACTTTGCAAAATGCAACCTAGGATGAACCTAAATGTAAGTGACATGAATGTTGAGACAAGTTTTTGAACAATGTTTGATAACCATGTTTGAAGATGTTTTGAACTTGGACTTTGTTGGATGAAATGTTCTTGTGTTTAACCTTGTTTTGAATCAATTTGCCTTGTTTTTGAAATGAGATGCAATTCAACTTTTGACAAGCAAAGAAGACAAGATATTTCAAATTAGACTCAAGACAATCATGCTCATTCACACATTTCTTATGGTAGGCAAGGACATTAGGTACTTGAGAGGTAGACTCGTTATAAGATTCAAGGAGAATACATAGATGCTTGACCCCACGGGCTCCCCTCCACGGCACTCACTTCTCAGGGCAGCCAAGCATCAGTCCCCATGGAAATCTCCCCATGGCAAACTTAGTATCTCTTCCAAGTATCCAAACTTGTCCTTCTCAAGCAACTAGAAGGGTTTTTTGGCCTCTAAAAACAAGGTGTTTAGTAAGTATTTCTGTTAAGTGTTACTCCTTGATGTCACGCAAGCGTGATTGAGACATTAAGCCCGTCAAGATACCAAACAAATGTAGTCGTGCAAGCACGATTTAGACTGTGAGGTCCTACTTAGATGTTGATATGAGAAAGAGTTCAAGGGTCATCACTTCCCAAGTAACTGCAATTCCCACGTAACCCTTCCTTCAAAGCTTTTGCCCATCAGGTGTTTGTTTATAGTGAGTTAGAATGCCAAGGTATTCTAGCCGTACTCACTTTGGGTCGTTCCCTTCTCATGATTATCACTTGCTTGCAAAAGCAAATGGTCGGGAAGGCAGGCCCTCTAAGGGTGACAAACAATCAAAAACATGAGCATGGTATCAAAGATCTGGATTTCTGATCACCCTAAGAAGGATGAGAGCATACTCTCCTACTCCAATGTCAAACTCGACAATCAAATCAAACACACATTCATTCCAACCTATTTAGAAATCATACTAGGTGCCTAAAATATTAATTGCAAACACAAAGTTTAGTTGTAATCCAAGGCAACTTGCAAAACCCAAGTTAGAAGTTTGAGGTGCTTATTCTTTGACTATCAATTCTGCATAACACATGTTAGTAGTTTGATTTTTTGTCTTTGCCATGCGTATGCCAAGATTTTGCACAGATAATTAGTACCAAAAACCAAAAAACAGAAAACAAAATGCAAAAACAAGACAATTTTCAAGTAAAATACTGCATTTTTACCTCTGTTCTGGACTTTACACAGGCGCAGAACTCAGGACATGGGCGCAGGATTACACAGGCGCAAGTTACCTTACACAAGCGCAGGTTTTTTTTTTTGTTTTTTTTATACACAAGCGCAGAATGCATTTACACAAGCGCAGAATGCATAAAAAATGCAATTGTGTGCCTTACACAGGCGTAGAATGTCTCACACAGGCACAGAAGTCCCTAGAAAATCCTGCATTACCCTGTTTCTTGGATTTTTGACCTGCAAATCAACTTGAAAGCACTCAAAAACACCCTAAAGGGATTAGATGGTTAGTGTTCACGTCGGGTTCACCAATTAATGTAGCATAGGAAATTAGAAATCATCAAAGCAATATAAAAACTAATTTAGCCTAATCACAAAAAGCTAGAATGCAATGAATCTATCCTAAGCACACTCAATAGAGACATGAAATCAAAACATTCAAAATTAAAGACATATGCAAACCAATGGTAGATTTGAATGCTTCTTCATGCGGCTCCATTGTCCTTCTTTCTTCTCCAAATAGCCTTTGTTTGTGGATCTCACCTTCAAGTGCATAAACCTAATGTGAAAGCAAGATTGATATTGGCACAAGAGTACTAGAAGAAGTGATTATTTCTCATTATCTGATTCTATGATTATGTGATTGCAAAAGTGATTACCAATTGATTGAAGAAAAATCATCCAATTTATAGAAAAATTGGAGAAAAGATCAAATTAGCATGAAATGGATATTAGAAGCAATTGATTTCAAAAATGGGAAAATTAAGTGGAAAGAAGAAGGTTATGACACCTTCTATGTCATGAATTATGACATATTGCCAATGCAATGGTTAGAGAACTAGAATCTTATGACATCTTGCTATGCCAAAAGTATGACGCATGAGAAATTCATGCTTCCACCGAAGCACAAAAATAGGGAGAACTAGAGAGAAATTAATTAGGTGGAAATTAAATTTGACAAATTAGAAAATAGGTGGAAATTAAGAATTAGAAATGATGAAAATTAGGAATTTAGAAAATAGGAAAATTAGAAATGATGGAAAATTAAAAAATTAGGTAAATTAATTAATAATTTGTCATTTATTAATTAATTCACAAAAAGAGGAATAATTAGCCAATTAAATAAATATTTAATTGTGACAAGAAGACCTAGGATAAATAAATAATTTATTTAACCTAGAGAGAGAAATGACAAACAGGATTAAATGAATAAATCATAAAACCTTGGAAGATGAATTAGAAATGCAAGGACGACAATTAGGTCTTGACATAAAATTGATGTCGATTCGATCATGATTTTGAATTAATAAATGATTTGATTGATAAATACACTGAGGAACAATGACAAATTGATCCAAATTGACATGATTGAAGAGGACAAGGATCGATGACAAATCGATCACAAAATTGGCGAGATTGACAAGGATGAGGATTGATGACAAATCGATCTCAAAACGATAAGATTGATAAGAGGACAAAACCCTAATTCAAAAGCGATAAAAATGAGGAATGCAAAAGAAGGACTCGATGCTCGCAAATGATAAAAACCAAGTGCATGACATAGGAGAAATGTTAATGCGATGCAAAAACCTAAAATGAGGCAATGCACAAATGTTAAAGTAAGATCCTGCAAGCGTTGACCATTTTTAGGTGTCTACAGAAACATCTACTATTGAAGTACATCATGTTCAAGAACCAGTGTCTGACAAAGAGGAATCACCTCCTGATAACATCATGCCTCCCCGAGAAGAGACAGTATATGAACAAATGCAAAGAGTGGAAGTAGGATCTGACACAGAATCAAAGAAAACTATCAAACTTATATCCATCATCAAAGATCTATTTTCACCCTATAACATACCCGTCCACAACACTGCCAGAATCTGGGATAATACCTCTGAAACTGATTCCAATGAATATGAATGGAGCAGTTGTTCTAATGTTACTGAAGATATTGCTGCAAATGACAGTCATACACCCATGTCTCAAGAAGAACACGACATAGAACCTAGACCACTTGAATTTGGTCCACAAAATATCTATGACACCAAAGAAAATGAGCAGCGACATTACAAGAAAGTCTACACAGAAGATGATACCATCAAAGACCTCGACGAAATTCTTAACTTCTTTAACACCCTGGCCAACCACAATGATACCTCCATCCTTACACTTACAACAACTGAACTTGATCCGCCTAATGACTCCTTACCACTTGTCTTTCCTGACCTCATAGACTAGGACGAACCTAAAACTCATGACATACCAATTTTCTCAAATGACAAATCCATTATCCATTGCTTGTGTATTGTTAACCTGGAAACAAACACTACCAGTGAACAAAGTAACGACATATCCAATCAGGGGAGTGCCAAGTCTCTCAGTCGCAAAAAATGAACAACATAAAAGATCTACTGTTGAAAACCAGTCAATGGCAGCAATAGATCACAAAAAAGTAAAAATAAAGGACGCATCTGAGGGTGAAAACCTTTTTAAGGCATCTAAAGATGGGAGACTTGACACTCTTCCTAAACATTATCAGGAGTGATCACCCATATTGATTGAGCCCACTCAATCAATCAACATTGGTACAACAGAAGCAGCCAAAAACATACACCTTGCAGAATATTTGACAGAGGAAGAAAAATCAGAGTTTAAACAATTTTTCAAAGAAAATCAAATCAACTTTACTTGGTCAAATGCAGATATGCTCGGGATTGATCCACAGTTAATCATGCATCACTTATCCATTACTCCAGGAGCTAAGACAGTCAAGCAAAAACTGAGAAAGATGAATACACATGTAGTGCTCATGGTCAAAGCTGAACTGAATAAACTATTAGATGTCAGATTTATTTGACCTATCAACTATGTTGAATGGATTTCCAACATTGTACCAGTTTCCAAACCAGATGGTAGTATCAGAATACGCACCAATTTTAGAGATGTCAACAAAGCCTATCCAAAGGATGATTTTCCTTTGCCCAGTATCGACATAATTGTAGATCTCACAGTAGGCCATGCAATGCTATCACTAATGGATGGTTTTTCAGGCTATAATCAAATCAAAATAGACCCTGAGGATCAAGATAGAACAATATTCACCTGTTCTTGGGAAACGTATTGTTGGAATTTCATGCCATTTGGATTAAAGAATGCAGGGGCAACTTATCAACGAGCAATGACAATAATTTTTCATGACATGATGCATACCTTCATGGAAGACTATGTGGATGATTTACTAGCTAAATCATTTACCCGGGCAGAACATCTAAGCATCTTAGAAAAGATTTTTGACAGATTGGAGAAATTCCAAGTTAGGCTCAACCCTAAGAAGTGTGTCTTCAGGGTTACATCAGGCAAGTTACTAGGCTACATAGTTTCAACAAAGGGTATTGAAGTAGATCCAGCAAAGGTACAAGCCATAATGCCACCACCAAAGAACATCAGCCAGCTTAGATCTCTACAAGGACGGCTCTAGTCAATCAGGCGATTCATTTCTCAACTAGCAGATAAAAGTCTTCCATTCAACCATTTGCTACATAAAAATGTACCATTCAGATGGGAAGCCAATGTGCAGAATCATTCTATCAAATCAAGCAATATCTAATGAATCCACCAGTTCTGGTACCACCAATAACAGGGAAGCCACTCATTCTCTACATTTCAACAACGGATATATCACTCGGGGGATATTTAGCATAAGAAGATCAACAAGGCAAGGAACGAGCTATATATTACATCAGCGAGACATTGAACGGATATGAAATCAACTATACATTCATTGAGAAGGCTTGTCTAATAGTGGTATTCGCTTCTCAAAAGTTCTGGCACTACATGCTAGCTCACACCATCAAGCTCATAGCAAAAATTGATCCTCTCAAATATTTACTCAACAAAGTAGCTCTTACAGGCAGATTGGCCAAATGGGTCACGATTCTCAGTGAATTTGATATCCACTACATAGAGCGACGAGCTATCAAAGGACAAGCAATTGCAAATCAATTGGCTGAAGCACCACTACCTAGAAAACAACCAATGGAGATCAAATTTCTAGACAGGGATGTTCTTGCTATTTCCACAAAACAATGGACCCTATACTTTGATGGATCCTATACTCAACATGGCTCAGGTGTCAGCATTCTGTTCATCACTCCTAAAGGGAACACCATACCAAGATCATATCGGCTCATGTTTCCATGCATAAATAACGTTGTTGAATATGAGGCACTGGTTATAGGCATCAAAATGGCCATAGAATGGAGAATCACAAAATTAAGTCTATGGAGATTCATAACTAGTCATCAATAAAATCAACAATGACTATCAGACAAAGGACGACAAGCTACTACCATACAAACGAATGGTGGATGATTTCAAACAATGTTTTGTACACATCACCTTTGAACAAATACCAAGGTTGGACAACAGAGCAGCTGATGCAATGGCTACTATCGCTTCACTACTACAAATTCTAGAGCAACAAAATCGTTATGAGTTTTTGGTAGAGCAACTGTTCTCCCCAGCCTATGACCATTTCGATTCCCATGTTATCTATGCCTTGACTGGTTCTGACTCTCCATTATACAGACTGATATACGACTATTTTAAAAGCAATATCCTACCCTTTGACCTATCTCGAAACCAAAAACACAACTTTATCCGGCAAGCCGTCCATTATACTCTCACTGCTGATACTTTGTACCATCGAGGTCTAGATGGTACTCTTCTTCGTTGCCTTGATCATAATGAATCTGACTCCGCTTTACAAGAGCTTCACGAAGGTATTTGTGGCACACATTCAAGTGGTCCTACTCTTGCTAAAAAACTTCTAAGAATGGGATATTACTGGCCAACAATGGAAAAAGACTCTTATCATTTTGCAAAGAAGTGTCCTAAATGCCAAAATCATGGCAATCTTATACATGCACCAGCACAGGAACTGCAACCATTCACAACATCCTGGCCCTTTTGCTAGTGGGGACTGGACTTAATTGGCAAAATACATCCTTCATCTTCAAATGGACACAAGTTCATTATAACTGCAACATAATACTTTACCAAATGGATTGAAGTAGTCCCCATGACCATAGTGACTGGGAAACAAATAACATCTTTTATCCTTAATTATCTAATCTGCAGATATGGCATTCCAAGTTCCATCATCATAGATAATGGACAACCTTTCAAGAGCCAAGATGTGTGAGAACTATGTGAAAAATTCAAAATACAACATCATTTCTCTACACCTTACTACCCACAGGGGAATGGCATCCAATAAGACAATATTGAAAATCCTAAAGAAAATAGTGAATGATGCCGACAAAGATTGGCATGTACAACTCAATCCAACACTTTGGGCATACAAAATAGCATCCACACACCTACGGGAGCTACACCATATTCATTGGTGTATGGATCATAAGCAATTTTACCCCTTGAGGTAGAAATTCCATCTCTCGGAGTCTCTTTGAAAGGCCTAATTCTAGATGAAGAGTATCGATTCAACCGACTGCAAGAGCTATAACTTCTAGATGAAAGACACCAATGTGCCTACACTCACCTCAAAGCATATCAACAATGCATGTGTAGAAGCTACAACCACAAGGTCATTCCCAGAATTTTTAAAATTGGTGATTTAGTACTCAAGGAAAATCCTAGAAATCAGCAAGATCAAGAAAAGAAAGAGAAATTTGAACCTAACTGGTTAGGTCCCTAGGTCATCATTTTAGCCTATGGATCAAGTGCTTATCAGCTAACAACTTTAGAAGGAGATGTGCTCGACGAACCAACTAACAGCATTCATCTCAAGAAATACTACACTTGAGCAGTCTAATGCACGGAAAAGTCAAAAATATCAAAAAATAAAAATAAAAACAAATATATCAAAAATCAAGAAAAAGCAAATAAAAGGGTAGAATAAAAAACTGGTGAAAACCTGGCAACATGCTCTATTGTGAGAGGAAAGCTCCTTTATTTATCTTTACTACCAAGCCATTTTATCCACAGTCAAGCATATCGGCCATCACCTGACTTTTTTATCGCATTATCCAGGACATACTTAGTGTAGTCACTATCCTGGTTTATTCGCATATCCTTTCGCCACATCTCACCATGGCTTGGTAATCAGTGTACATATCCAAATTAAGAAGAAAAATCAGCTAGGGGAAACATTGATTAGAACTTGCAGCAAATTCAAGACATCAAGACTTGTAGCAAACTCAGAACATCATATCCAGCAACAACTCAACAATCACAAAACCAAACATTGATCACTTAAAGATTCACAAAACATGATGGATGATTTTCCTAAGTATCAAATGTTTGCATCTTGCATGAAGTTTTGACTATTTTGCACTTGAACCTTTTGAACTATTGGATCCTCTACATTTTCTCCACAATGCATCAAGCTAGAGAAAGTCATGGGGACTCCAATATTTTTTAGTTTTTTGTTTGTGAGGTGATCACTTGTATTGTGCAAATACTTGTCTCGAGACGTGATTCACGGTATATCACTAAAGACATGATTCCACTTTGTGCATACAAATGATTTAATCTTGTCTTTTTATATGCAATCCACACTCAGGTCATCCTGGTTCAATTATACCTTGACGCTTGTGCAATATGGCAAAATCAAAAATCATGTAATTTTTTCTCAAGTCATTATGGTTCAATTATACCATTATGCTTGTATAAATTTTCAACATATCCCAACCAAATCAATGCTCAATGATGATACCTACAAAGAAAGCAAAAACATGTGACTATGCAGGGATGACAAACATCGAATGAGGATGTTCCAATTAGTTGCATATCATTTTACAATTAGTTGCCTATCACTTTACGATTAGTTGCATATCATTTTACAATCAACAACATATCATATCATACATCTCATTTTCAAGATACATCTCATAACATCATGCACTCACACATCATATTCATCACATATCAAATCACATACATCTAAGCATTGCATCATCATCATAGAAACATCAAAATCATATAGAAAGCATCATCCATAACACATCACATGAGGATCAAGGAAAATGGTGTCATATATATATCTAAAAATTGATCAATGTACAAGATATGTCATGTATGTGCCAATACAACAAAATGATCAAAATACAATGGAGACAACGTCTCTCAGGTATGACTATCTCTTGAGGGTGACGGTCTCGTGGCTGATGTCCCAACACCTGGATCTCCAAGTGGATCTCGTCTAGGAGGCCTTGTCATGCCTCTTCTCTCTGTCCTCGACCCAGTCTCTCAGGATCGACTAGATCTCGAAGCTGTAAAACTTGGCACTCGGGGCTCCCTAGGCACCATGTCCTCATTATGCCTCCTATAGTACTCCACCTCCTTGGCTCTCAAAGCCACCTCTCCTAGGGTATCTCTCATCGAGCCACCTGCAACTACTCTCTCCAAAGCCTCTACTCAAGCCTCAGATCGACCCAACCGCTCCAGAACTGTATCTCGCTCCATGGTCAGCTGTGTAATATACCGTTGATGTGCTAGTAGCTCTGTCTACAGGTGCTGCACTGATAATTGCAGTGACCTAATCTGTGTGTCCTCCCGGTGCATCAGAATCCGTATATGGATGGGTATCTATGAAGTGGTACCCCTGTCCCTCTCCTTGTCCTCGGTGCTAGTGGGGCTAACACATCAGACCTCCTCCTCTAATCCGGCCATCTAAACTCGTCAGTCCCTCCCATCGCTGCTATCACCTCTCCTACTCTCTCCTCACCCCCATCTCCAATAGCCAAACCTCCTCTTCCTCTATCCACCACAGCTCACAGCACTACTCTCTCCATCCAAATCCCTCTGTCACCACCATCACCACCCCTACCTCCTCTCCTCCCCTGATCTCCACCCCTATCTCCTCTCCTCCCTCTATCCCCTCACCAACCTCGGCCACCTCCTCTACCATCACCACCATCAGACCCTCCACCACCCCCACCTCCCACATCTAACTCCTCTCCATCCTCTCTCCGTCTCCCTAGCCTCTCGGGCTACTCATCATCCTCATCATCATCAAAAGAAGGAATCATCTCCACTGGATCTGATATCCTAGCCACTGGATGTGCCTCAAATAGTGTGGTAAACTCCTCTATCATCCCTGCATCCGCTACCCCATAGGCGTAGTCCCATATCTGACTGGATAAGTGAAAGAACTCCTCAACTATCACCATGCTATCAATAGTGGGTCCCCACTCTGGTATATCCTATCTCCATCGAGCATACAAGCATGCTCCTTGTGGAACTGCCTGCTAGCAACCATACTGCCGCAACACCCGACTATGCAAAAATCTCTCAATAACAAAGGGCATCCACCCTATCAAAAATCAGGACATGTAGACATAGGGCATCTCCATCCCATCCTTTGCCCATACCTCGTACTCCATGTACGGTCTCCAGACGATAGTATCAATGTCATCTAACACTCTCCTCCAATGATCTAGTTTGCCCAGCTTATGATGGACAACTATCCCTCGATATCTGTATGCATAAGCACACCCAACAGGCCTATCTCTATCTGCAAGTGGCCTGGCTATGGGAATATGCTCCCACACCCATACCTATAGCAGTGTAACTCTAGCGGATAGACTGCTATACCCCAAGTACACCACCTGATGCAGACCCCTATATAAGTGGGCCAGCATAGCCGACCCCCATGTGAATCAATGACCCTGTGTCACCATGTCCTCCAGAACCAACCCCCATCCTACTGCCAGTCCCTTTGACCTACGGTTGGGACATAAGAAACCACCTATGAATCTTGCTAGCACCGATGGTAGAGAAGCATAATCCAAATCAATGAACTCCTGCCAGGGGATCTCATATCCACAAACTGTATCATCCTGTAGAATCTGGCGAAGTGCCTCTATCCCGCCCTCCTCTGTCTGCTCATATGGTAATAGTGCATCTACAACAAGAATCCACAGAATCTAGTAACAATCCTTAGGTATCACTGTGATCTCACCTGTCACAAAATGGAAGGTGTTGGTGTCACTATGCCACCTCTCGTCCAACATTGTCAATAAACCCCAGTTAATGATAAACTGGGGCATCTCTAACAAAGAGGATAGGCCACACCTCTTAATGATATCTCTGTCAGCCTATGTCAATTGTGGTATCAATGACCACGGTCTCAGAAATTGCTCTCATGACTAAACCACTCCAATGTGCTCCTGTCACAAAGCAAAACAAGTCCAATATCAGTTTCCTCATCAAATCAATTCATATCAGAATCAAATTCATATCAACTTGAAACTTCAAAAATCTAATCAAGTTCCGCATCATATCAAATCCATTTCCATATCAAATCATATCAACTTGTAACACAACTCAAGTTCCACAATTACATCAACTTGTAACACAACTCAAGTTTCATAATCAAATCAACTTTTAAAACAACTCAAGTTTCACATTCATATCAACTTGTAAAACAACTCAATTTCCACAACCATATCAGCTTGTAAAACAACTCAAGTTCCACATATATATCAACTTGAAACAATGCATATCAAGTCAAGTTCATATCAAATATCCATATCAAAATCCACATCATATCAAAATCAACTTGAAACATTGCAAATCAAATCAAGTTATATCAGAACTCATATTGGACAACATATCAAACCAATGACAACAGGCACGCAGGCTGAACTTTGCACCCATCCCAGCAAAACTGGCAAAAACCTACCTATTTTTCTTCATCCACAATCCTACTTTACCCAAATTTTTCCACTCATGCACTAAAAAATCTTATCTACATGCTACATTGCTGCCTATGCGCTACCCTGTCCTATCAATGTGCTACCACATTCACCCTACGTGCTAGCCTGCACCTATGCACTATCCTATCCCATCGACATGCCACCTAAACTACCCTTTGCGCCACTTCTAGCCTATGCGCTATCCTACTTGGTCCCTACACTACGAACCTAACCCTACATGCTAGGTCATACCTATGCGCTATCCTATACTACCCATGCGAGCCCCAGCTAACCTTATGCACTAGGTCTTCCCTACGCGCTACCCCTTTTTTCCTACGCGCTACCCTGTGCCCCCGATGCACAAACCTATCTTTATGTGCTACTCTACCCTACCGCTGCACTATCCTAATCTACTTGGATGCTACCCTACTTCGTTAAACTCTACGCACTACACAACCTATCATATGCGCTACAGTTTAACCCCGACATGCTAAATCGTTAAATTCGCATGTAAAAATTCAAAAACATGATAAAAAATGACAAAACAAAAATCCAAAAGGGGTCATACAGGCTGACTTACTGATGGTCCATACATGGTAGGCCTCTGATACCTCCGAACACACTCGAATCGATGAGAAGTAAAAGGAACCGACATTTTGTCTTTTTCTCCAAGTGTCCCTTTCTCCAAAGTCAACAAGCACAAATGAGACAAAATAAATCACTTTTTACCTTTTTATAGGGTAAATGAAAATTAGGGTTGCACGGATGAACACGTAAATTGCTCGTGGTCTCATTTTTAACCCTTGCAAACATCATTATTGGGAGATGAATCAATTTATCGTATTCAACGTAGACAAAAATTTAAAATGCAATCAAATTTATCAAAACAAATCAAATTTTCAAATTTTTGATTCATCTCCAGAGGGGACATTATCAACATCATTTATCAAATCTAGGGCACGACATGAACATCTTGACATGACATCACACTGATCATAACCAAATCATGACGACACATCATTTTCTTTGAATCAACATGTGCACACACGTCACTTCAAAGAGGGGCAAAATGAGACGTATAAAAATGACCATATTCCTAAATGAATATTTAATGTTCATTTTATTCTCATTCCTCTATTTAGTTAAATCTAACTTAATTAAATCACCCACATTCTTCTATTTTAATTAAATAAATTATTCAATTTATTTATTTAAATTCACTTAAGTCCTTTATGTCATTTAATTGAATAAATCATTTTATTTAATTAAATCCCTTCTCTCTACTTTTTAATTAAATTTACCTTTAATTAAATATTTTACCCCAATTAAATAAATCTAATTTATTTAATTTCCCAACTTGCAACCAAATTGAAATAAAGCAATTTATTTTAATTCTATTTTCCCCACCCACTTGCATTTTCCTACATCTCCCACTTGCATCCTAACCCTCTTCCTAATTTCTTCTAGAATCCATCTAATCCTAATCAATTAGCCTAAACCCATCCATTATCCCTTTTCCCTAAATTTGAGGAGGCCACTTCTCAAATTTGGAGTAAAGTATTCAAAAGGCATTAAAGCCTTTATGCCTTCAACAAGGTAACTTGTTGAAAACCCCCAAATTTGGAAGGACTCTTACAAATTTGTCCCCAAAGTCTTCAAACCATTAATGGTTAACTAACCCTTAGTGGCATGGTTAGAGACTTTTTGCCTAACTCAACCCTCATCTAACCCAGGGGTCTCATCAAGCATTTAATGCTTTGACCATGGTTATCCCTTTAACCTTTGCACAAGAGTTTACCCCTTGGGTAAAAGCTTTATCCATTGGATAACCCTAACCTAACCTTAACCCTTACCTTCTAAGGTAACCATGAGGTCTTCTCAAGCATTTAATACTTCTTACCTCTCCTCTCAAGCAATCTTATGTTGACAATTGTCACCATTTCATTGGTGGAAATTGTAAACATGGATTGATAACTTTCAATCCCGACCCTTGATTAACTCCTCCAATCTTGACCATCCATTTCCCTATTTTTACTATAAATAGAGCTCTCATTCCTCCATTTTAAAGATCCATCCAAGCTTTTAGTATCTCATTTATGCTCAATTTATCAATACATCTAGCCTCTTTTTGTAATAGGAATTAATCTAATAAGCATTTTAGAGTATTTCTATTATCATTAGCTTAAATCATTAACTAGTATATCATGTTAGGATAGTATTGCTACTAACCTTGTCATCTTATAATCTAGTTTAACTCATTCATAGAATCATGCATAAATAGGATGTATTTCATGTTAAAACCAATCTAAAGCATCCATCGTTCTTGCATTCGTCATCCCTAAGTCACTTTGCTCAGCGATCTAAGAGCAAAGACATTGGCTTGAGGGACCTTGTGAGATAGAGAACCATGGAACCTACCTTGGGAAGTTGAGTCATTCCTCATGACTCCATAACTTGCACCAAGAAGTTATGTGGGTGTGTGAACAACCCCTTTGAGACCACATTTTCACATTTTGAGTTTCATAGCCCCGCTTTTCCCGCACACACCTATATCTCAACAAAGTCTTTATCATCCTTGTAGAGGTCTTTTAACTCATTTAATCCCACACTTTGCAATTGTATCTCCTACATAGTCATGAGTCTCCTAATTAATGCATTAGCTACCTTGTTTGTAGTGTCCTTTTTGTGGTTGATAGTGAAGGTGTAGGATTGTAAGTATTCAACCCACTTTAGGTGTCTTTGATGCAAATTCTCTTGCCCACTAAGGAAACTATGGGCATGGTTGTCAGTGTAAACTACTTAACTCTTTGGGTAGCAAGTAATGACGCCACTTATTTAATGCTTGTACCATGGCATACAACTCTAAATCATGTGGAATATCTTTGCTTGGATTCATTCAATTTCTTTGAAAAGAATGCTATAGGATGATCTTATTGACTCAAAATGACCCCTATTGCACTTTGGCTTGCATCACACTCTACTGTAAACAACTGACTGAAATCAGGCAATCTAAGGGTTGGCAACTCTGCTATCTTAGCTTTCAAAAATTCAAATCCCTTATTGGCTTCCTCTGTCCACTTGAATTGACATTGAATCCCTCCTATAATGGTGTTAAGGATAGGAACACAAACATGGCTAAAGTTTCTCACAAACTTCCTATAAAAAGATTCCATTCCATGAAAACTTGTAACATCACTTATGCTCCTAGGTGTAGGCCAATTAAGCATTTCCTCTACTTTACTTGGATCCATCTTTAAACAATCTTGTGAAATGACAAAACCAAGGTAAACTAACTTTGTTTTCAAGAACTCACATTTTTCAAGGTTGATTTTGAGTTGAGCCTCCTTCAACTTCTTCAAGACCATCTCCACATGCTTAAGGTGTTCCTCCTTGGACCTACTGAAGACCAAAATGTCATCAAGATACACAATAACAAACTTGCCAATAAATTCAGTTAAGACTTCATTCATGATCCTTTCAAAGGTACTAGGTGCATTGGTGAGGCCAAAAGGAATCACCAACCACTCATATAGGCCTGCATTGGTTCTAAATGTTGTCTTCCATTCATCACTAGGTCTGATTCTTATTTGATGATAACCAGATTTCAAGTCCACCTTTGAGAAGTAGCATGCCCCACCTAGATTATCTAATAGGTCCTCTATCCTTGGCATGGGAAACTGGTATCTTATGGTGATCTTATTAATTTCTCTTGAGTCAGTGCACATCCTGTTGGTATTTTGATGATGTTTTGATTGTCATTCATGGACACACACTTACTTGATGTATGAGTTATGCTCAACCGGTATTGTATGTCATTGAATGTGTAGTATTTAGACAATCGATATTTTGCAGAAGATGGTTTACCGGTCACAGATTGACTGAAGACCCCAAGCGGTATGAAGACCTTAAGCAATACAAGGATCTCAAGCGGAATGAAGGACCCGAGCGGTAGTCAATTTTTTATCAGAACACTACAATCTTCCGGTCTTCGTTTTTGACAACCAGTAATCGGTATATTGTATTAACCGATACATATCTATGATGAGTTACCAACCAGTATTATTGTAATGTGTGATGAGTTATCATTTACTGACACTTTGGTGGTGTTTTTGTGTCGTGTTACCAAATGTGTCTAGATGCACTGTACCTAGGAACTTTTAGTCTAATCTTATTAGACCAACACGAAATCAGATTCCTTTATAAGGACATCATGTCTAGGTTTTGAATGTGACACCGAAAAGGAAAGGTTATTTTGTGTGATCATTGAAGAGAAGGTTAGGTCTATGTGAAGAGATAGAATGTGCAGATATAGAATACTGAAGTAATGCTGAAATGCATTAACAAGGAGCTGTCAAGGATCTAATTAAGTATACTGTGCTATTATCTAGATCATTCACTTGTTGATTACTCACATCTTCAACAAGTCTAAAGCCCTTAACCAAGTAGGCTCAGAAAATCCTTTGTAAATCCGCTAACAAGGTGGTTCACAACTATGGATCTTAAATCCTCTAATGGGTAGTCTTTACAGGACTTATCTCCTAACAGAGATCTAGATTCCTAACAGGATCTGTTTTGGTGAAGAACATTGTATGACCTTAACCGGTCTAGTTATTATTTTGCAAATAGTTACTTGTGAGTTTCTGATCACCATGGTTTTTCCCATTTGGGTTTCCACGTCAAATATCTTGTGTTATAGTGATTGTGCTTTTGTGGGTGAATTCTTTGTTTGCTATTTGGTTTGCATTTATCTTAACCGGTTTATTAGTGAATCTGTTGTAACGGTTATCTACTAAACTATTTAAGAGTTTTCTTACAATATTTTTTGGCATACTAATTCACCCCCTCCCCCCCTCTTAGTATTCATCAATTAGTATCAGAGCCAACCTTTCTATAAGTCTAACCACTTGGAAGGAGATATGGGGGAATACAGTGTGAGGGAAATTACTCATCATCTCACTTAGGCTGAGAGAGCCTATGATGAACTCAAAGTCAAGTATAAAGCCTCTTTGGCCAAGAGAAGAAAGCATGCTGAGAAACTAATGGAACTTACTAAAAATGGCTCTTCTAATGGAGCAAACATGGATGCCCTAGTTGAAGAAGTTGAAAAACTAAATGAATCTAAAGCCAACCTAAGAAGGGAGTTGGAAGGACTGACTATCAGAATGTGTCAGGAGCTTGAGAACAGAAGGAAAGCTGAAGATCTGGTAAAAGACAAAGATCATGAGATCTCCAAGCTGAAGCAAGAAATTAGTACCCTTGCTGCTCATCTCCAGGAGAGTAAAGTGGAAAAAGAAGAAATGCAAGGTGAACTAAACATGGCTATTTCTGAGAATGCAACCTTGATGGAATCCAATGCTGCTATTTCCAAGGAACTTACCGAGTCAAAGGAGATACTTTCCAAATTCAATCAAAGTACTGCTAAGCTATAGCAAAAGCTAGAATCGGCAAAGCCAGCAAAGGATACCATTGGACTTGGTTTCTCTGGGTATGAGGAAGGTGAGACCTCTGGAACAAAAGCTGAAGCATCAAAGAAGCAACTGACATCCAAGGGTAAAGGTAAGCAAAAATTTAAACCTATTTTCTTTAATTGTCTCAAAGAGGGACATACTGCCAATGTGTGTAGAAGCAAGGCCTACAACAATTTTCCTTATTTCAAAACAATGTGCCTAGATCCAATAGATTCAATGGAAACTATTATGCATGGAACAAGCTTGGGCTTAGAGAATTTGAATGCAGGTCGATTTTGCACAACACTAGGAGATATCCTCCAAGGACTCAAGGAGTTATCCTGGAACTTTCTATGAACTGAAATCCCAACTGGTACAATACCTATGACCATCGGTCAGTCGGTTATCAAGCGGCAACTAGTTGGAGAGAAAATTGTTTGATCTATTGTGGTAGAAATCACACTATTGAAACATGCAGAAGGAAGAATGGAAGTATGAATGATGGACCATGCAGAACACCTGGAATGGTATGCTATCATTGCAACAAACCGGGACACACTGCCATAACTTGCAGACTGAGAAAGAACCTATCAAGTGATATATTGATCACTCTAGAAGGGGAGATTGATGTTGAAACCATTCAAATAGAAATGAATAAAACTTGGAAAAAGAAATCTAAAGAAGAGTCACAGGATGAACCTATTTTTGCACCTAGTGTGGAAGTCTCTGAACCGACAAATTGAGCTTCAAAAAAGCTTAAGGGGAACATATCGATGAAATATTTCAAACCCCCAGTTTATATTGGTAAAGACCTTTATCAGTATATGTTACCTATCAATCGGTAGAAGATCTGAAGTGGTAAAAGGAAAAATTAGAGTTTGTACCCTAGCGGTGATGCAATTATTATGGTAGGTGAGAGTTTATTTAAAAGAGATTTTCATCGTCATTTTTACTTATCTATTTTTGGAAGAAGAATTTTCAAGAGTAGAGAAACCAAAGTGATTTGTTTAGTATTTGAAGAAATCTTGTGCAAAATCTTGCAATCAGTTTCAAGCAATCAGTGAAGAACACTAAGCAGTGAACTAGCGACCGAAGTGGTGTATTGTGTGTGATATTGGAAAAACATAAATTTTAGATTGTGAAGGTATTTTTCAAAATTCATTCTTGTCATTTGATTATGGCTTCTGCATCACACTCTAGTTCTAGTGCACCTATAGATATACCTGAGTTTCTTCAGAAGAAAATGAGATACAATTCCCTAGCTCAAATTCTTGCCGGAGTTATTGTCGAAGGAGATATTTCAGGGTATATAGACTGTAAGTTGGAAGACCTAAGATCCCTAGTAATTCACTCCCAGCTAAGTTTGTTTTGTGGAGATGACAAGAAGATTAAAGCAGAGTATAGCATCCTTGAGAAGATGAAACTACACAATGTGGTATACTTTCTGGAAGAATTCTCAGAACATATTCGCATTATCATCAGCAGAGTGCATGGTGAAAAGATGTACCTCAAGCGGACCCATGACATCACACTGGAAGTGATTCATGCCATCACCGAATTCTACAATGTTGGAGAAGTACCAGTTCTATGGAAGGTCACCAAAACTAAAATGATAGAGCTCACCAGTTGTGTGAGTGACCAACGGGAAATGACCGTCAACACTATTAAAGATGATCTGGTGAAATATGCTTGCATGGTGATTGGTTACAGGATATTTTATGCCAGCAAAATGAATTATGTCCCTACTACTGTGGTAAATGCTGCTTACAGGATGATTAAGGAAGATACTGAATATGACCTATGTACCTATTTACGGAAGCAATTGTTGGAGAATCTGAAGTCCATCAAATAGGACAAATCATTGAGGTTCAAGTTTGGCCAACTTCTGGTCGGTCTATTCTTCTATTTTCAAGGTTATTTCCCTGGAGTAGGTGATGTTTAATGGTCTACTGACCTACCAATTTCTAGACAGATTAAGGAGAGTCTACAAGCAGTGGGAACTGCATATCCTAAGGTTCTAAATAAGTATTTTGACAAGTTCAAACTAAAGATGAACCAAAGAATGAGGATATCTGTTGATTTAGTGAAGAAGTATGTAGATGACATCTGCTTCACAATAAGGACAGATCATTGCATAATGGAAGCAGTGGAACCTAGAAAGGAACTAGTTGACCCTATGGGGTATGAAGTGGTGAATGACATATTGATCGAGTATGCCTCTACCCTACTTGCCTCACCACTAGATGCAAAGAAGAAAAGAACTAGTACCTACTTGGAGAGGGTCACACCGATTGAGGAACTGAGGCAGAAAAAGAGCAAAGTAGTACCATCGGTATCAGCACCGGTTACATCTGCCAGTCCAAAAGTGACCAAGTGGTCACCAGCCAAAAAGAAACCTGAGATTATTTCAGCAAAAGTATTCGAGAGGAAGCAGAAATCTAGGACTCGCTCACTGGAGTCAGAAGACATTGAACCGGAGATTGAAATAAAGAAGTCAAGGCAATCAAGAAAAAAGCCGAAGTCTACCAGTAAAGTACCAGCAACTTTTGCACTGGTAAATATAGATATTACTTCTTATAAACCAATGACACATTGTCAGAGGAAAATAAAGAATATTAGGAGGAAAGTGCTTGATGACTTAAAGGAATATTTTGATCATTAATGATAGTGAGAAAGAGGACGTAGAACAGGAGGTCATTAAATATTTATGTATTAATGATCGGTCACCTTCTGAGATTAAATATGTTACTCCAAATTCTTTGTATGATTCTTTGGATAATAAATGACGCATTGCCATTGAAAGAGAACAAGAGATTAGGGAGAAAATTTTTACACAGTACTTTCCTGATGCTTTAAATTCTGAGTTATTTGAAATTGTTGATAAGTACAAAGGCATTTTCTTTATGAGAAGAAGGAGACTCAGGTTACTAGAAGGTAAAACCTCTGAAGTAGAAAAAGATACACATATATAGGTTAAAGCTACTATCAAAATGCACCAAGTATCTGAAGCCACTAGGCAGGTTGATCAAGAACCTAACCTATCCACAGTCAAACCGGATGAGGTATTTGACAGTCAAGATGAAAGAATGATAGAACAAAATGACCCTATTGATATTGTTGCATTAGATAATGAGGATGTCACTCCAGACAAAGAAAAAGCTAAGAAAGAGAAACAGGACAAAGAGAAAGTGGAGAAAGAACAAGAAGAAAAAAAAAGGCAAGAAGAAGCAAAGAGGAAACAAGAAGAGAAAGCAAGGCAAGAAGAAGCAAAGAGGAAACAAGAAGAAGAGACGAAAGAAGAAGATAAGAGAAAAGAAGAAGAGAAGAGGAAAGAAGAAGATAAGAGAAAAGAAGAAGAAAAGAGGAAGGAAGAAGAAAGGAAGAAGGAAGAACAAAAGAAAAAGAAGGAAGAGGATAAGAAGAAGAAAGAAGTAGAGAAGAAACAAGAAGAGGAGAAAAAGAAAGAGTCACAGAAGAAGAAAGAAGAAGAAAAGAAAAGAGTGGAAGAGGTGAAAGTGATAGTTCTGATACTTAATATAAGTACAGATCCAATAGCCAACAAGATGAGAGGGGGGGGTGAATCATACAAACTTAATCTTCCATAAAAACATCAGATTCAACCTCAGTAACATATATTTCAGTAATATAACCAAAATTGTCAAACATGCAAACTCAAAAGAATATGAACATCATAAACCTCATAACACCAGATTTAACGTGGAAACCCAAATAGGGAAAAACCACTGTGGGATTTCGGACCTACTAAGAAATATACTCTTCTAGAGTATGCTCAGTTAAAAGCAAATCCTATTAAAGATTACAAACACGTTGCTAGATGTGACCCGGTTAAGGGATTTCCCTCATATCTGTTAGGATCTTCACCTTGTTAGAAGTGACCTTGTTAAAGGGTTTAAAACACTCAATCAGAATGTCACCTTGCTAGAGGGTTTTACAAATAAGACTGTTAAGTCCACTCGGTTAAGAGATTTTTTGTCACTTTCACAAAATAACAGTAATAAAATCTATCTGCAACTTCACATCTAAAATGCTAAAGCAGATTCTTATTTGTTCAATACAATCTAGACATAGAACTAATCATGTCTATCTGTTGGGCATCTATACTCTGTTATTCAAACAGGTCTTCAAGCTTCTGTGCTCGATAATCACTATGTAGCATCCCTGTGCATACACTTGCCCACATACATTGTTTATCAATAGTTTCCTATTGATAAACAATTAGGTAACCGCTTAATCTCCTTGATCACATTTCCCATGATCAATCATAGCCATCAGATCTTCAATCTTGTCCAGGTTCAATGCATCTTTCGATCTGAAAATGTTTTACCCCGCCTTGGAACTTGCATATTAGTCTTGGAACTTGTGCCAGGGTATTGCAGTTCAATCTAAGTTGTAGATCTTCATGTCGACTTTTCATTACCGTAGATTCATTTAACAAACTTCATTCACATCTCACCAATCATTGATCAGTTCCAGCTCATTAGCTTCCTTCATTAAATAATGCATGTAAATATTTAATGCATTTTGTTATAGCTCGGTTACAACTCAGTAGCAACTCAGTGAATACTAAACTTCACTCGGTAGAAATTCTGCCTTCATTAACCGATAGCAATAACCTTAGGGTTTACCGACTAGGTTCTTTGCTTGATAATATAGTATAGTATTAACCTTTATATTTACAACATATGTATGATGTTAAAACAATCTAAACATCACGAACTCATTATTGTCTGACTCAGTACTAGTTGCCCATTGAGTATCTTATTCATCCCCTTATTCATCATATTCTTTCCTGTGTCTTTTACCGACATCTTTATAATCTTCGTATCATACTTCTCAAGATATGGCAACATCATACTGAATTAGAAAATCAATTTCTTGACATCAATGACAAAATAATAATATCAAGATAGTAAACACCTTTAATCAATTATATCCATAATCATCAACAACCTTCTCAATATCCTTATGAAATGCCAACAATCTTTCATTGTCTGTTATAATGCAATATTGCCAACAATCTCCCCCTTTGGCATTGATGGAAAAACCAATTGATTTGACCTAAAAAGATTTGGATTGCTGTGATTCTGAAATGCTGAAATGCTCACCCCATACATTAGACTTCTCCTATTTTTAGTCTTCTTTCCAATCTGTAGTCTACTCAGTTTTCTTTTAGTCTTCTCCCCTGATAGGTATTCTTCCTCTTTATAGTAGTCTTCTCCCCCTTTATAGTAGTCTTCTCCCCCTTTGACAACAATGTCAAAAAGTAAAGAACTAAAACATAATTACTTTCTGTAAGAAGTTATTTCCTGCTGTTGTGTATCAACTGAGTCTCGATCAGAGCATTTGTCTTCAATTCCTGTTCGCTATAATATTTCCTGTATTATTTCCTGTACACCTTTAGAAAACATCCTAAAGTGTATAAATCAGCATCAACTCCCAAAAGATATTCATTAGAGTCATCGGATTGATACTTTCACCAAACTCGGTCAGTGAGTAAAAGATAGGGGTAGGACCCCTAACTTACTTATGAGATATTAAAAAGTGTCCCTTGGTAGTGGTTTGGTGAAGATATCTACTATTTGTTCCTTTGTGCTAACATACTCCAATACCACTTTCTTCTCTTGAGCTTCTTCTCTAAGATAATGATATTTGATAGATATGTGCTTTGTCTTAGAGTGCATAGCAGGATTCTTTGAAATATTAATGGCACTAGTATTGTCACAGAATATAGTTACTGGCTTGGTAACTTTCTCATTTATACCTTCCAATAGTTGTTTGATCCATGCAATGTTGGTACAATTCAATGTTGCAGCAATGTATTTAGCTTCTGCTATTGACTGTGAAACACATCCTTGTTTCTTGCTAAGCCAACTCACTAGTCTTTCTCCTAAAAAGAAAGCTCCTCCACTTGTGCTTTTTCTGTCATCAATGTTGCCTACCTAATCAACATCAGTATAAACTTTTAAATCAAAATCAATTCCTTTCTGATATACTAAGCCATAATCCTCTGTGCCTTTCAAGTATCTAAAAATTCTTTTGATTGTTGTCATGTGTGTTTCCTTAGGATCTGTAGAGAATCTTGCAACTATGCCTACTGCATGTGCTATATCTGGTCTGTTGTGAACAACATATTGTAGCTTTCCAATCATGGATCGGTAAAGTGTCTCATCAACAGATGTAGATTCATCATTCTTTGATAATTTATAGTTGGTAATCATAGGAGTACTTACTGGTTTTGAATCCTCCATTCCAAATTTCTTCAAGATTTCCTTTATGTACTTGGATTGAGTAATGAAAATCTTATTTTTCTTTTTAAGTATCTGTAAACCTATAAAATACTTTATCTCACTGATTAATGACATCTCAAATTCTTTTCTCATTTCATTTCCAAAGTTCTTGCATAAAGAGTCATTTCCACAAAATATAATATCATCAACAAATATGGTTGAGATCAGTATTCCATTTTCATCATTCTTCATGTATATGTTGTTGTTCTCACTTGTCCTTATAAAACCAATCTTAATCAAATAAGAGTACAATCTTGCATACCATGCTCTTGGTGCTTGTTTCAAACCATATAAAGCTTTGTTCAATTTACATACTTGATCTTTATTCTTGTCTTCAACAAATCCTTCAGGTTGTTCAATGAAAACTTCTTCTTCTAATGTTTCATTCAGAAATGCAGATTTGACATCCATTTGATATATCTTGAAATTTTTGAAAGCAGCATAGGCCAACAATGTTATTACTCCTTCAAGTCTAGCAACAGATACAAAAGTTTCACCATAATCAATTCCTTCTTCTTGAACATAACCTTTGCAAACTAGTCTTTCTTTGTTTCGAATGACCTCTACTTTTTCATTTAGCTTGTTTCTGAAAATCCACTTTGTACAAATTGCATTTTTGTCCTTCGGTCTTGGGATTAGTGTCCATGTGTCATTATTCTTGATTTGATCAATCTCTTCTATCATAGCATTTATCCAATCTTCACTTTTAAATGCCTCTTTCACTATTCTCAGTTCAAACTCAGATATCAAACATGTGTTCTGTCTCAATTTGTTCCTTGTCATCACTAGATCATCCTTATCTCCTATAATCTAACTTGGTGCATGATGTCTTCTGACATACTTGGCTAATATAGGCTTGGTAGGCTCTGTATGATCTTCTTCATCACTCGGTAACTGGATATTCTCTTCATTTTCTTCAATAGTCTTCTCGATAGGACTTCTCGGTTGAACATACACAAATTCATCATAGTCTTCTAGTTCCTTGGAATTTCCTTCATCATTTCTTTCTGCAAATTCATCAATTTTCACATTTGCACTTTCTACTATTTTGTTAGATGATTTGATCAGACATTTAAATGCTTTGCTTCTAGAAGAGTAACCTAGAAACGTTCCTTCTTCACTTTTCTGATCAAATTTTCCATTTCTATCATCTTTATGAACATAACATCTACTTCCAAAGATTTTAAAATAACTTACATTAGGTTTCTTATCATACCAGATTTCATATGGTGTCTTCAAAGTACCTTTCTTCAATTGAACTCAGTTCAAGGTGTAAACTGTTGTGCTTATTGCTTCTCTCCAAAATGTTTGTGGTACCTTCTTTTCAATCATCAGTGTTCTAGCACAACCCACAATAGATCTATTTCTTCTCTTAGCTATTCCATTCTGTTGTGGAGTTCTCAGTGTAGAGACTTGTCTTTTAATACCATGATCATTGCAAAATATGTTGAACTCATCAGATGTGAACTCTCCTCCTCTATCTAATCTAAGACATTTCAGTTGTCTTCCTATTTCATTTTCAACTCTTGCCTTGTACCATTTAAACATTTGGAAAGCTTCTAATTTTTCTTTTAAAAACATTACTGACATCATCCTTGAATAGTCATCCACAAATAGTATGAAATATTTATCACCATAATAACTTTGAATTTTCATAGGACCACAGAGATCAGTGTGCACTAGATCTAAAATTCCTTTAGAAGTGTAAGACTTACTTGTAAAACTTGATCTTGTCATCTTACCCATCTGGCATCTCGACACATAGCATTCTCAGGTTTTTCAAGACTTGGTAGACCTCTTACTCTATGCTTCTTGCTTATTTTGATCAGATTATCAAAATTGACATGACAAAACCTTTTATGCCATAACCAGGTATCATCTAACTTTGCATGCAAATACTTATTCTGAGTTGAGTCAAGGTGAAATGTGTTAACTTTTGTTTGTGTCCCGATAGCAGCTAACTTTCCATTTTTGTCATGAACTTTGACAATTCCCTTCTGAAATTCTATTTGGTAACCTGTGTTGTTTAGTTGTGCTACACTCAACAAATTGCATTTCAAACCTTCAACCCAATAAACATCATTGCATCTTGCATTATCAAGAATTGTTATAGATCCTTTACCTCTCACCGGACATGGTGCATCATTACCAAATCTAATATAGCCTCCATCATAATTTTCTAATATAACAAACTTGTGTTTATCTCCTGTCATATGATGTGAGCATCCACTATCTATAATCCAAGAATCATTAGTGTTTATGTGAGATATTAGTGCTTTTTCTTCATACCTCTCTTCATCTGATCCATCCTTGATAGCCACATAAACTAATTCCTCTGTATTAGTCTCATCTGATTTATCATCGTTGGATTCCTCATCAGCTATTAGGCATGTCTTTCTATCTCTTCTTCTGAAGTCTCGATGTCCTCTATAATGATTATCTTTCTGTCTATCATCTCGGTAATCTCTCTTTTCAGTAGAATCTTTGTCAGGACAGTTAGAGGCCATATGTCCTATTTTATTACAATTGAAACATTTCAAAGGTAGTTTTCCTTTATACTTACCTTTGCCTCTTGGTAACCTTTTGGCTAATAGTGCTTCAAACTCTTCTTGCTTTCTGATTTCCTCATATAATTTGTGTACTACCTCCATGTTCTTACGAAATCTTTCACTTGCTCCACTGTGATCTCCTTCAGAGTACTTATACTTTTTTTCATTGAAATCATTAGATTCATCAAGATGAAAAGAACTAAATGTAGATTCAACTTTATTTACCGAAGATCCATTGTTATCAAAATTACTTATCTCAAATGCATGTAGCTTACCAATAGTAGCATCTAAATAAACTGGCATATTAGGTATAGACCTCAATTCATTGATTGCAGAGACTCGGATTGTATAAGCTGGTAGAAGGGTTCTTAACAAACTACTTGTTATATCCTTTTATTCAATAGTTCCACCTGCTCCTTTGATTTGATTGACAATCTCCTTTAGTCTTGTTCTATACTGAGTTATGTTCTCACTTTCATTCATCCTCATAGATTCAAGTTGTCCTCTTAGACTGTCTACTTTTTCTCTTTGAACATGTTCATCTCCTCCATATATTGATATGAGCTTATCCCACATTATCTTTGCATCATTGCGGCCTTCTAGATCATTAAACTCTGAATCGGTCAATGCAGATGTTATTTCAATCATTGCTTGAATATGTTCTTGCTTTGCCTTTATCTCTTCCATAGTCAATGGATAGGTGCTTGGTGTGACAAAATCATTTTCCAGATAGTATACAACATATTCTCCAACTCCTGATAGATGTAGCTTCATCCTTTTCTGCCATGTAGAGAAACTTGACTTGTTCTGCTTCGGTGCATCCCTCTTATACATCTTTGGATCTTTAACTCAAGTGCCTTCAAACTTTCCTTTCAGATTCCAAAGCTCTGATACAAATTGATAGTTCTGATACTTAATATAAGTATAGATCCAATAGCCAACAAGATGAGAGGGGGGTGGGGTGAATCATACAAACTTAATCTTCCATAAAAACATTAGATTCAACCTCGGTAACATATATTTCAGTAATATAACCAAAACTGTCAAACATGCAAACTCAAAAGCATATAAACATCATAAACCTCATAACACCAGATTTAATGTGGAAACCCAAATAGGGAAAAACCACTGTGGGATTTTGGACCCACTAAGAAATATACTCTTCTAGAGTATGCTCAGTTAAAAGCAAATCCTATTAAAGATTACAAACACATTGCTAGATGTGACCTAGTTAAGGGATTTCCCTTAGATCTATTAGGATCTTCACCTTGTTAGAAGTGACCTTGTTAAAGGATTTCAAACACTCAATCAAAATGTCACCTTGCTAGAGGGTTTTACAAATAAGACTGTTAAGTCCACTCGGTTAAGAGATTTTTTGTCACTTTCACAAAATAATAGTAATAAAATCTATCTGCAACTTCACATCTAAAATGCTAAAGCAGATTCTTAGTTGTTCAATACAATCTAGACATATAACTAATCTTGTCTATCTGCTAGGCTTCTATACTCTGTTGTTCAAATAGGTCTTCAAGCTTCTGTGCTCGGTAATCACTATGTAGCATCCATGTGCATACACTTGCCCGCATACATTGTTTATCAACAGTTTCCTATTTATAAACAATTAGGTAACCACCTAATCTCCTTGATCACATTTCCCATGAACAATCATAGCCATCAGATCTTCAATATTTTCCAGGTTCAATGTATCTTTCTATCTGAAAATGTTTTACCCCACCTTGGAACTTGCATATTAGTCTTGGAACTTGTGCTAGGGTATTGCGGTTCAATCTGAGCTATAGATCTTCATACCAACTTTTCATTACCTTAGATTCATTTAACAAACTTCATTCATAGCTCACCAATCATTGATTAGTTCCATCGCATCAGCTTCCTTCATTAAATAACGCGTGTAAACATTCAATGCATTCTGTTATAGCTTGGTTACAAATCGGTAGCAACTCGGTGAATACTAAACTTCACTTGGTAGACATTCCACCTTCATTAACTGATAGTGATAACCTTAGGGTTTACCGACTAGGTTCCTTAGGGTTTACCGACTAGGTTCTTTGCTTGATAACATAGTATAGTATTAACCTTTATATTTACAACATATTTATGATGTTAAAACAATCTAAACATCATGATCTCATCATTGTCTGACTCGGTACTAGTTTCCCATTGAGTATCTTATTCATCCCCTTATTCATCATATTCTTTCTTGTGTCTTTTACCAACATCTTTATAATCTTCATATCATACTTCTAAAGATATGGCAACATCATACTAAATTAGAAAATCAATTTCTTGACATCAATGACAAAATAATAATATCAAGACAGTAAACATCTTTAATCAGTTATATCCATAATCATCAACAACCTTCTCAATATCCTTATGAAATGCCAACAATCTTTCATTGTCTGTTATAATGCAATATTGCCAACAAAAGCAGAGAAGAGAAAACAAGCGGAGATCAAGGCCAAAAAAGGAGGGTAGACTCCTAAGGCAACCGGTGATCAAAACAAGTAGGTTGATTCCACAAATCCTATTGATCTAACTCTTGCATGTCTGACTCAATCAACAGATGAGTTTGAGTTTCTCCCAAGCATTAACCTTGCACAAGAGAAACTGGAAGAATTGCGGAAGAAGAAAGAACAGGATGTCATACAAATTTCTATTGACACCCTTACCAATCTAATTCCTGGTACTAAACTCCCCTGTACTGACTCCTCTCTATCCAAGCTCAAAATTCTTTGTACCATAGTGGAGGACCAGGTACAATGCTTGAAGGATGTTGCTCAAGCAACTGCAAGAAAGAACCATGAAAAGGTACTCAATATTGCCTTAATCAAGCAAATGAATGAACTCAAGACACAACTACTGAAGCAGAAGGATGATATCAGTGTTGCTATGGGTGAGGGTAAAATACTTTTGAGCAAAATCAGCCAACCCCATCTGTTTTGTGAAGATGTGCTCAAACAGAAAGCTCAACTCCAATCGGAGTTACAAGAATACATCTGCAACTTCAAGATGCACTATGATTTATTCACTATCTATGGACAAACTGTTCATCATTTTTCAGCATCAGACTGCCAAGATGGACTTAGAAATCAGCAACTGGACTCAAGATCTGCAGGAGCTTCAACTGCTCCTATTGCCAAAACTGCAGGTTCTTCAGAGATGCTTTCTCAACTTGGAAGCTATCATGGTAACTCAAGAGATGAGTACCATTGATGCAATGGAAGATCTGGCATTCCAGATGAAGACTGAAAGTGATATTGCTACCTCACTACTTGAGTCATGGACATTGGACATGAAGACTTTTGTGTAGAACTTTAAATCTATTTTTGAGAAATTTCATTCCTTATTGTCATGAACATCTACTCTGTTTTATTTTATTAAAGGGATACTTTGCATTACTTTGTCATTGCTGGCAAAGGGGGAGTAGTGTACATTAAAATTTTGGTGAATGTTACCATTTAATGCACTTACTTGTAATTTTTGCAAAGGGAGGAGTATATATGCTTAGGCGGAGTAATTTTGATTATGGCATCATTTTTTTGTAAAGCACTTAGATGTCAAAATTTTCCTAAGTGTTGCCATCAATGCCAAAGGGGGAGATTGTTGGTATTTTGATGATGTTTTGATTGTCATTGATGGACACACACTTACTTGATGTATGAGTTATGCTCAAGTGGTAGTTGTTCCAATCGGTATTGTATGTCATTGAATGTGTAGTCTTTAGACTATCAATATTTTGTAGAAGATTGTTTACAGGTCATAGATTGACTAAAGACCCCAAGTGGTACGAGGATCTCAAGCGGAATGAAGGACCCGAGTGGTAGTCAATGTTTATCGAAACACTACGATCTTCCAATCTTCATTTTTGACAACTGGTAATCGGTATATTGTATTAACTGATACATATCTCAGATGAGTTACCAACCAATATTATTGTAATGTGTGATGAGTTATCATCCACCAACACTTTGGCGGTGTTTTTGTGTTGTGTTACCAAATGTGTCTAGATGCATTGTACCTAGGAAATTGTAGTCTAATCTTATTGGACTGACATGAAATTAGATTCCTTTATAAGGACATCATGTCTAGGTTTTGAATGTGACATAGAAAAGGATAGGTTATTATGTGCGATCATTGAAGAGAAGGTTAGGTCTATGTGAAGAGATAGAGTGCGCAGATATAGAAGACTGAAGTAATGCTGAAATGCATTAACAAGGAGTTGTCAAGGATCTAATTAAGCATACTATGATATTATCTAGATCATTCACTTGTTGATTATGTTAATGTTTGTAGCTTTAGTCGAATGATCATTAAGAATACATATAATATATGTTGATTAATAATAATATATTATTATGTTATATTATTATATTATTATTAATCATATAAAATTTAATATTTAATATTAATCTATTATATTATTCTAAATTAATAATTGATTGATGAAACATTATAATATTGATTAAATTATTATAATTAAAGGAGAGACATGTTTGTTCAAGGACATGCCTCTCCAAAGGAATATATATAGTATAATGTTATTCAATTTGAGAACACATAGAATTACAAGAATGCAAGTATCAGATTAAATCAGATATAAACATTAAAATGCATCCAATAAAACCTGGGAAAATCAACATGGTATCAGAGCTTAGGCTCGTGAAGTTTAATTTGGAGGTTAGAGAGGGTTGGAGAATTGAGTTTTTTTTTTTAGAATTTTCATTATGAAATATGTCATTGTACGGCACTTGGTTGGCCTCAAAATGAGGACTATAATATAGGGATGGAAAGATCTGTGTTTCTAGTTTTAAAATATGTTTATCTCATCAAATTTGATTCAGTTTTGTGCAAGATATGATGACTTTGGTGCAGGTCACTTGAAACCCTACCTAGGGTTAGCAGTTTTGGGGAAAATGTCATAACTTTTGTTTTAACCATTGGATCTAGCTATAACTTGGAGGAAATGTTTGTAATTAGATTTTCTAACACCTCACTAAAGAGATTGGATAAATTTGATAAATTGCAAAAGTTATTAACGACTATGTGTGGCAGATCATAATGAAAGTGTTGATCAAAATTATGAAAATGTTCTACATCATTCATAGGGAATTATGATGAGAGATGATTCATGCGTGATATTCCTTATATGGGCTCACCTTATGAAAGGAAATGTTTTAAAATTATGATAAATATTCCATGTTTTATTAAGTCACATGAATTATTGGGTTTGTAATTTATGCTATAATATTGGCTAGTAAAATCTTGTATGCTTCTATCATTGGTATTTCTGTTCGAGATAATTTAATTTATGAGCTATTTGTAATCTCTCTCTGACATACCTTTAGGATGAAAGCACAATAAAATTAAATTAAAGGGAGAAATAAATTGATTCTTATAAACGAATTGATGATTGAGACTAGATGCAGAGGGAGTTTGACATTTCAAAAGAGGACAAGAGGTCGATACAAGAACTTGAGCTTCAGAGGGAGCAAATGGTTCAGTCAACTTGTGACAATTTCGATCATAGTGATTGAGAGGGATTTTCACTATTAAAGGTGAAACACTTATGAGGTAAAACTTGATTCAATTTATTATTATACTAATGAAATCATTTAATGCCTTATGGGCCCTGTGTAAATCATAAGGAAGTGATGACTTCCAAATGATTTCCACTTGTATTTTTGAGGTTATTGGAAGGTGATGATCTTACAATAACTTGAGCTTGTGGATAGAATCACCGATAGAGGCAATCCACATGAGAGCTCATGGATAAAATCACCGACTGAGGCAATCCACGTAAGAGCTTGTGGATAGAATCGCCGACTGAGGCAATCCACTTAAGAGCTTGTGGATAGAATCGCCGACTAAGGCAATCCATGTGAGAGCTCATGGATAGAATCACTGACTGAGGCAATCCATGTAAGAGCTTGTGGATAGAATCGCCGATTGAGGCAATCCATGTGAGAGCTCATGGATAGAATCGCCGACTGAGGCAATCCACATAAGAGCTTGTGGATAGAATCACCGACTGAGGCAATCCATGTGAGAGCTCATGGATAGAATCGTCGACTGAGGCAATCCACATAAGAGCTTGTGGATAGAATTGTCGACTGAGGCAATCCATGTGAGAGCTCATGGATAGAATCGCCGACTGAGGCAATCCACATAAGAGCTTGTGGATAGAATCACCAACTAAGGCAATCCACATAAGAGCTTGTGGATAGAATCGCTGATTGAGGCAATCCACATAAGAGCTTGTGGATAGAATCACCGATTGAGGCAATCCACGTGAGAGCTCATGGATAGAATCATTGATTGAGGCAATCCACGTAAGAGCTTGTGGATAGAATCACCAACTGAGGCAATCCACGTGAGAGCTCATGGATAGAATTGTCGATTGAGGCAATCTACACAAGAGCTTATGGATAGAATCACCGACAGAGGCAATCCACGCAAGAGCTTGTGAATAGAGTCACCGATGGAGGCAAATTCACACCTTGAGACTATGGTCCCCTATGATGAGCATCATATGGTTGATGCAAATACTCCCAATATCATGAGATGATATTTTTGAGTTATGGTGAATATCATGTGCCTTGATATTCTTGTTTATACCATACTTCCTGATATCATAGTGAGATAATATTTTCTCTATTCCATAATTAATCTAGACTTAATGCCTTTGCATTGATTTTATCTTTCCTACCTAAGAGGGAGTGTTAATTATGTTGATTAATAATAATATATTATTATGTTATATTATTATATTATTATTAATCATATAAAATTTAATATTCAATATTAATCTATTATATTATTCTAAATTAATAATTGATTGACGAAACATTATAATATTGATTAAATTATTATAATTAAAGGAGAGACATGTCCGTTCAAGGACATGCCTCTCCAAAGGAATATATATAGTATAATGTTATTCAATTTGAGAACACATAGAATCCAAGAATGCAAGTATCAGATTGAATCAGATATATACATTAAAATACATCCAATAAAACCTGGGAAAATCAACACATTACTCACATCTTCGACAAGTCTAAAGCCCTTAACTGGGTAGGCTCAGAAAAGCCTTTGTAAATCCTCTAACAAGGTGGTTCACAACTATGGATCTTAAATCCTTTAACGGGTAGTCTTTAACAGGACTTATCTCCTAACAGAGATCTATATTCCTAATAGGATCTTTTCTGGTGAAGAACATTGTATGACCTTAACCGGTCTAGTTACCATTCTGCAGATAGTTACTTGTGAGTTTTTGCTCACCATGGTTTTTCCCATTTGGGTTTCCACATAAAATATCTTGTATTATGGTGATTATTCTCTTGTGGTTGAATGCTTTATTTTCTATTTGGTTTTCATTTATCTTAACCGGTTTATTAGTGAATCTGTTGTACCGATTATCTGCTAAACAGTATAAGAGTTTGCTTATAGTATTTTTTGGCATACTAATTCACCTCCCCCTCTTAGTATTCATCACATCCTCCATTTTCCTCCCTTTTTAGGCAATAGAATAGTGGGAACAACATAAGGACTCAAACTCTTTTTAATAAACCCTTTGTCTAAGAGTTCTTGCACTTGTTTGACAATCTTCTCATTTTGGCTAGGTGTCATTTTATAAGTAGCTTTGTTAGGCAGATTTGCCCCTAGTATCAAGTCTATTTGGTGATTAAAATTCCTCATTGGAGGCAAAGAATTAGGCATATCATCTCCTATAACCTCTGCATATTTCTTTAGTAAACCTTGCACTTCTTGAGGCACTTCACTCATTGGATCTACCTTAGCTTCATCTGTAGGCTTTAGCACTATATCATAGCCCTGATTACCTTCTTGTTTTAATACTTTAAGGAACTCTTTTCCACTCATAAACATAACACTTCACCCTACTTGTTTTTCCTCCTTTGGATCGGGTAATGGGTCCATTTGAAACTTCTTACCATTCTTGGTGATGAGATAACTATTTTTTTTTCCATCATGACAGGCTTTCACATCATATTGCCATGGATGGCCCAAGAGCAGATGAAAGGCATCCATAGGCAATATGTCACATAGAAGTTTCTTTTTATTCACCAATTTCAAATTCCACCCATACTTGTTCATCAACTAAGACATGTTGACCCCAGTTGAGCCATGATACCTTACAGGGAATGAGATGAGGCAATCTTTTTAGTTTGAGCTTATCCACCATTTCAACTGAGACAATATTCTCTGTGGAACCTAAATCCACAATCACTTTGCAAATTTTGCCATGTGACTTACAAGTGGTCCTAAATATACTTTTCCTCTGTGGTGGCTCTTGAGCTTGGGGTATCTTTAACATTGTTCTTCTCATCATCAATTTTTCCCCATCTATCACTGGCCCTGCCTTGCTAATTAGATAGGTCACACTTTGAGTATCCTCCTCTTGCACTAACTATGTCCTTCTCTCACTCGTGTATGAACTTGAATAATTTGAGGCTTTTCCCGAGCACCTGCTCATGGTATGTCCAACTTGGTTGCAGTGGTAACACCTACCAGTGAAGACTATATTTCCTCTCCTTGAACTTCCAAACCTGCCTCTAAAATTGCTTCTCCCTCTAAAGGATCCTCTATATGTCCCTCTTTGAGAGTCCCCACTTCCTTCTTGGTTTCGATGCTCTTCATTTCTTGAAGCACTCTGCCCTCTACCAAAGGTTCCTATGCCCCTGAAGTTCTTACCACCTCTATGCTTCTGATTTTGCTCACGTCTCCTTTTGATATTTTTCTCCACCCTTAATGCCAACTAAAAATACTTGTGAACAGTGTCTGGTGTGAGGATGCTTATTTCATCTTGTATGTTTTTCCTAAGACCATTCATGTATCTGGCCAATTTCTCCACTTAATTCTCATGTTTCCTAGCCCTCAAACTTAGTTTGTGGAATTCCTCAATGTATGCATTGACATATAGTTCCCTTTATTTCAAATTTTATAGAATCTTGTGGATTTGAACTTCATAATCCCCTGGTAGGAATTGAGCTTTAATCCTTATCTTCATACACTCCCATGAAGTTATCTTTTTCTTACCTAACTATACCCTTTCTTCCTAAATCATGTTCCACCAAACTAGGGCTGATCCCCTCAATCTTGACTTGGCTACATTTACTCTTTTCTCCTCTGCTACCTCCTTATAATCAAAATGATTATTCAATGCTTCTATCCAATCTAATAACTCCTCTCCATTGAGATTTCCTCCATAAGTGGGTAATCCATCCAAATTATCCTTGGAGATGGATTTGGCTGCATCCAAGAATAGTTTTTGGTCTTCAAGCATTGCTACTATTGTTTGATCCTCCTCATCTTCCACTCTTCATCTGTCTCATCTCCCCATTCTATCTTAGCCTTCTCATTCTCCTTCTTGGCATCTCGGGTCCCTTTATTTTCTTCCCGAGCCTTCAATCCTTCTAACATCTCTATCACCATCTGTCAGATGGCTTCTGGAGTTATTGCCTTTGGAGGCATTTAACTTTCTTTTGATTCCTTAAAATATGACATATACGAATGTTTCAAAGGGTGGCTCTGATACCACTTTGATGGAGAGATTCTTGGAGTTGCTCTCAGTCACATAGTTGTCTTTCTTGTTCTCTCCACCCTTCTAACTTCTCAAGCCCATCAAATAATACTTGGTAAGGATTCTTCTAGTTAGACCTCCAAGGCCTAATCCATTTTGGCTTGCCTCCAAGGTATAGCCACAAATGTTTTACAACAACTCCTCCTATTAAGGATTCCACCTCAATCCCTATCACACCTTCCCAATGCTCCAACAACCTCTACAAAGGATCTTTAATCTCAAACTTGTTCCATGGGTGTAAATGAAGTTGACATAGTGTATTTGATATCCACTAAGGGTTTGATCACCTTTAACCAATTTCCAAGCCTTCTAAAGCTCACTTTATCTATACCGGGCTCCAAAAAGACCTAATTCAATTAGGCCTCCTTTTACTATTTTCAGAGATTAAGTTCACATCTACCCACACAAGGCCCAAAATAAATTACATTTATGAGTACCCTTTTCCTAGTTACATACAATATTATAGAATGGCATCTGGGTTCTTCATACACATCAGGTTTCTAGAGTTGGCCTATTTTTAAGGGTTTTAGGGCTCCCCGAGTGACTTGCAAACTTTGCCTTAGAAAGCTTCACCAGTCAAAACCTCTGCACAAACTAATCAAGGATTCTTAAGGGGAATTTAATGGGGTCTTCAAAAATGCATCAAATTTTTCTCTACCAATCCATGTGTGCTCTGAAACCGCACATCTTCTGTTGTCCTAGTCTCACCAACTCCTAGCTGTGAGCCTAGGGTATCATTGTAAAACCACCAAAAAGGTTTGCAAAGCCAAAAAAACCTACATTAAACATATTTATAGACCCTAACCTATAATTACACTATATTTCAATCGGTTCCATCAGTGGGTACTCAGGTTAGAGCCATTTATTGCTTAAATCCTAGCCTACAAGGGTTTTGTACCTAGTTGATAGAGAATGGTTTGAATCTCTGCAACCAGAAACAATAAAACCTTGAAATATACCTTGATGGAAATTATATTCACCATTCCTTCATGTCCTATAAGTAGGTTCCCTTGATAAGTCCGTACTGGACCATACAACACAGCAAAAACAAGGAAAAACAATGAAAGTGGTGTAAAAACAAGGTTTTCCTTACAAACAAAACTTTCTTTGCATTCCAAACACTTCCAACCTGTACAATGATGTTGTCTTTGGATTTTAATATCATGATTCAGCTGGTTAGAACCAACTTCTTCACCACCAACAACATAAAGTGCAACTTTTTCCAATGTTGCAAATGTTGCTTAGCATTTTACATCTTTTTGATCCTTAGGATGCAACCTTGCACTCAAGTGTACTCCAAGGCTCCAAAGGTCCTCCATGCATTCTAGGAGACCTAAAACAATGCATTAAACCCTTATTATATGATGACTCTATTTTTAGAGTAGTGCACCTATGAACAACATCAACATTACATCTTTCTAGGATATCAACATCCTGAACACAACAAAAGCTTGGACAACTCAACCATGACTTCATTAAGTCCCAAATGGTTGGTCCACTTATTACAACATGAAAGACAACATAAAAGACTTAAAAACAAACCAAAATTTGGATGGAGTGATAGGTGCACCATACTCCCGTGGGACAAAGAACTCAAGTCCCTTGAGTTAAGAGGTCTACAATTTTCACACCATGCTGAAGTATATATGATTCTGACAGACACATAGCATCTGATTCAGGTAACCCTACCCACTTTACAAGATAATGCTTGTATACTCCTTTCCTTGTCTTCTTTATTAACTTGGTGTCCAAGATACTTTCCAACTTGACTGGTTTGCTGGGTGGCAAATCTCTCAACCAATCTCCAGTACCCTGTGATGAAGTATCCAACTAATGTGTTTGTGATTCTCCCTTGTATGAATAGAGATCACATACATTTAAGATAGGAGAAATACCCAAGGTGGGAGGGAGTTTAACTTAATATGCATTCTGACCATATTTATGCACCACCTTGAGAGGCCCAATTTTCTTCACCAATAGCTTAGTAGGTTTCCCTTTTGGGAGCCTCTCTTTCCTTAGGTATGCTAGGACCAAATCTCCAATCTTAAATTGCACTCCTTCTTCTTTTATCGACATTCTGTTAGGACCCAGGGGCAATTGAGAGGGGTGGTGAATCAGTTGTCTAATAATTTCAACTCAAATATAACTTAATCAAACTTGATACTTAATACCGGTAAACCAAACTTAATGTCGATAAGCAGATTAATAGTTAATATCAATACCAGTGAAACTTAATGCATGAAACAGAAAGAGAAACAACATCCACAACACATAACATAAATATTTGTACGTGGAAACCCTGTAAGGGGGAAAACCATGGTGGGAAACCTTACCCACAATTAGATGATACTATTGCAGATAGTATGTGTGTACAAATGGGGTCTGCAATTGTAGAAAGGCCAACTGCCTAGAGCTCACTGCTCAATCACAAGAAGGGGAGTCTTACTGACTACAATTGGATGATTAAATCCAATGATAATGTACTGCTCAAAGTAGCATCTCTAATGCTGGATTCAGTACCGGTTAAGTTTTGATTATCTCCTTCAAACCTTCCTTGAATATTCAAATAATTTTTGTGTGAGTAGCTCTACTTGTATTCGCATATATCGAATATCACAACCTTACCATACCATATTACATATCATTAGATTAATCTCACAAATGAGATCTTACATATATACCAAAGCCTAAGACCAAATGTGTAGGTCGACTCACTAAGAATATTACAATAAAATCAATTACAACAAGTCAAGATGCGATACATCATTTTGGCTCAACAAAATATTAATTTATTAAACCATCTCCATAATGTGTCATGCTAATCTAGAATAGATAACATGTGTCGGTCCATAACCTAGACCGATTTTCTGGTAGCAAAAAATATGTCAACCTGATTAGACCAATAACCAAATCATCAAAACAAGTGTCCAAACCATGTCTTCGACATAACCAAGTGATCTCCATATGATAACAAGTCATCCCCAGTGCCAGTGAACAATATAACCTGCCGGTGAACCAAATACTGATGACTGTGCATAAGTCACTGAACTTGTCGATGAACATAACCAAAGATCTCCAGAAGGATAGGTGTTGATAAGCGTTGACATCAATGACAAAAACAATGCAACACATCCATAATACCAATAATCTCCCCCTTTGAAATTGATGGCAACACAAGATGGAAAAACCATCTAAGTGCCAAAGCAGAAATGCCAAAAACCAAAAACCAACAATCTCCAGAATAGATCAATATCAGAAATCAAAATACAAATGCAGAGAGTAAAAAATCTCTCCCCCAATGAATAATCTCTCCCCAAAGGATAATGTTTTAATGTTTTTCCATAGATATCTCTCCCCTTTGACATCAAATGGCAAATAAATACAAATACTAGATACAACTAGTTCATAGAACCAATTACAAATACCAATTACTCCTCCTGAGAAGTAGCTCTCCTCCATCAAAGCCAGAAAAAAATTTCTCTTTAAATTCTGTCGGTTTGATGCCAAGCATCAACTGTCTAAGTCTCTACTAGTGAGGGTATAACCCCAAGCTATTCTCTGAGATATTCAAAAGTTTCCTTATGCAAAGGCTTAGTAAAGATGTGTGCAATCTACTCTTTATTATTCACATAAACCAATCTCACTTCTTTTGCTTCAACATTCTCTTTCAGAAAATTGTATTTGATAGAAACGTGTTTAGTTTTAGAGTGAAATACCAGATTATTAGATATATCAATTGCTGTTGAATTATCACAATAGATGATTATATGTTCTTTGCATTTTACCTTTATGTCCTTCAACATTTGCTTAATCCATAATACCTGAGTACAATTAGTTGTTGTTGCAACATATTCTGATTCTGTTGTTGATAATGATGTACAACTCTGTTTCTTGCTCAACCATGAAATCAATCTTCTACCAAGAAAGAATGCCCCGCCGGTGGTTCTCTTTCTATCATCTACATCTCCTGCCCAACTAGCATCGGTGTATGCACATAAATCAAAATTTTCATCTTTAGGATACCATAAACCAGGATTTGTTGTGCCTTGTAAATACCGGAAAATCCTTTTCACTGCTAATTCATGATTTTCTTTAGGATTACTTTGAAATCTTAAAACAATACACACTGCATTCATTATATCAGGTCTTGTTTGTATCAAATATAGTAAACCTCCAATCATAGATTTGTATCTTGTCGAATTAACAGGAGTTGAATCATCCTTCAATGATAGTTTATCAGTTGTAGTCATAGGAGTACTTACCGGTTTAGAGGTTTCCATACCAAATCTCTTCAGTAATTCCTTCAAGTAATTTGATTGACATAAGAATATACCTTTATCAGTCTGTGAAATCTATAATCCTAAAAGGAATTTTATCTCCCCAATCATAGACATTTCAAATTCTTCTTGCATCTTATTAGAAAAGTCTTTACACAATCCATCTTCTCCTCCAAAAATGATGTCATCAACAAAAAATTCAATAACCAAAATGTCTTCATTAGTCACTTTGAAATATAAGTTATTGTCAACATTACCTTTAGTGTAACCAAGCTTCATAAGATATTTGTCCAATCTAGCATACCAAGCTCTAGGATCTTGCTTCAATCCATATAAAGCTTTCCTTAATTTGCAAACCATATCTTTATCATTTGTCAATGAAAATCCATCAGGTTGTTCAATGTAAACTTCCTCTTCAAGATCACCATTAAAAAATGCATATTTAACATCCATTTGATATACTTTATAGTTTTTGTGGGCTGCAAATGGAAGAAATAATCTGACTGCCTCAATTCTAGCTACCAGTGCAAAGGTTTCATTGTAATGAATTCCCTCTTTCTTTGAATATCCCTTACACACTAATCTTGCTTTGTTTCTGATTACCTTACCATCTTCATTAAGTTTGTTTCTGAATACCCATTTAGTTCCAATTACATTTTTATTTTTAGGTCGGGGAACCAATGTCCATGTATTGTTCTTTTCAATTTGTTCCAATTCATCTTCCATAGCTTTAATCCAATATTTATCTTCACATGCCTCAATGACAGATGCCGGTTCAATTTGAGAAATTAAACATACCTCTTCATTTGCTAGTCTTCCTCTTGTAATAACTCCTTGATACTTATTCCCAATTATCTGACTTTCAGAGTGATTCAATCTTACATACCTGGGTGTGTTCACTTTCTGTTGTTCTTCAGTCGTTGTGGAATTATCTAATGATGCTGGTGTGACTGGATCAACATTCTGTACCGGTGCACTCTGTATAGGTTCATTTGTGATTATCTCAACTATCAGTTTAGAATCTAGATCAATTTGCCAGTAACAGCAAATATGTCAACCCGATTAGACCAATAACCAAATCATCAAAACCAAGTGTCCAAACCAAGTGATCTCTAGATGATAACAAGTCATCCTCAGTGTCGGTAAACAATATAACCTCCCAGTGAACCAAATACCGATGACTGTGCATAAGTCACTAAACTTTCCAGTGAACAGAACCAAAGATCTCCAAAAGGATAAGTGTTGATAAGTGTTGACATCAATGACAAAACCAATGCAACACATCCATAATACCAACATATTCATCTTATACTGCTCGGACTTTTGTTGTAAGGTATGTCTTACCTTATCATGCATTTCTTTGATTCCTTTTGAAAATTTCTCACCTTGTGCACTCTTAGGTGTCATAGAAATGAGATCCCTGAGCTCTAGTATACCCCTAGGATGAAAACCATACACTATTTCAAAGGGAAGTTTACCTGTAATTCGGTTAACTTAGTCATTGTATGCATATTCTCTCTGGCCAATTACCAAATCCCAAGTCTGCCCATATTGTTTGGTGAGGCATCTTAGTAGATTACCCAAGGATCTGTTTACTACCTCTATCTAACCATCTGATTGAGGATGGTAGGCAGATGAAAAAGATAATTTTGTGCCCAAATTTCTCCAAAGTGTTCTCCAAAAGTGGCTTAAGTGTTGGCATTTCACACTCCAATGAGAATTGTAGGTGATTCAAGGTATTGTCATTCATGGAAACCTTGCCATCTTATGGCACCGATAGGCATCGACACCGAAAAACTCTACACCATCAGACAGTTCACCGATAGCGACAAGAATTCTTACCAACACCATAGCCGTCAGGACTTTGTTTATTGTATATTATATTTAATTGTAATATCTTTTTGTAAGCCGACATGGAATATTGTAATAAGACTCATATATAAGTATGAGATCTTGTACATCATTTTTTAACGAGATGATAGGATGGATATGTAGAACAAATACTAAGGAAGATGTTGTAGAAAAGTTTATGGTTATTGTATGAGCTTCAACCGGTACTAAACCTGGCATAGCAGATGCTTTTTGTAGCAGTACATTATATTGGATTCTCATAATCCATTTTGTAAGTCAGTGAGACTTCCTTTTGTATTTGAGCAGTGAGCTCTAGGCAGTTGGCCTTCCTGCATGTGTAGGCACACTACTATAAGTAATATTCATTCATTGGCCAGTGAGTGAATATTGTGGGTCACAAATCCCACCGAGGTTTTTCCCACACCGGGTTTCCTCACCAAAAATCTTTTGTTATGGTGTGCTTTCTATGTTGTGTTTATTGTTCATATTTACTACATTAATTCTTGTTTACCAGTACATTGTTTTGGAATGCAAATTACTTAATAAGGTTAGAAAATCTGTTAACCGGTTAGATACTGATTCACCCCCCCTCTCAGTATCTTTGGGAACATTAATAACTTTACATCTCTATAACTGACTATGCTAATTGGAAGGCCATGAATTCTAACTCTCTTTGAAGAAGAGTCCTGCAATGTAGGTGGCATCATTGGTGCTTTTGCAAGGTATAAAATGTGTCATCTTGATAAACCTATCAACCACTACATACACACTGTCAAAGACCCTTGGAGTTCTTGGTAAGCCTAACACAAAATCCATGCTTTAACATTCCAAAGGCCTCTGAGGTATGACCAAAGGTAGGTACAGACCTGCATTACTTGATGAACCTTTTTCTCTTTGAAGAATTGGACATTGTTCTACAAACCCTCTCACTTCTAATTGCAACTTGGGTCAATGGTAAAACCTACTAACCTGCTCCATAGTTTTATCTATGCCAAAATGACCTCCTAGACCTCCTTGATGCTTTTCTTGAATAATTTTTTGTCTCATAGAACATTGGGGAATGCAAAGAAGGTGTCCTTTGAATAACAAACCCTCTTGTATCATATACTCCGAATAAGAAACATTCAGTGAGGTGTTAGAAAAATCAGAGCAAACAACATATATCTCAGCAAAGTCTTTATCATCCTTGTAGAGGTCTTTTAACTCATTCAATCCCACACTTTGCAATTGTATCTCCTACATAGTCATGACTCTCCTACTTAATGCATCGGCTACCTTGTTTATAGTGCCCTTTTTGTGCTTGATAGTGAAGGTGTAGGATTGTAAGTATTCAACCCACTTTAGATGTCTTTGATTCAATTTCTCTTGCCCATTAAGGAAACTAAGGGCATGGTTGTCGGTGTAAACTACTAACTCTTTGGATAGAAAGTAATGACACCACTTCTTCAATGCTTGTACCATGGCATACAACTCCAAATCATATGTGGAGTATCTTTTCTTGGCTTCATTCAATTTCTCTGAAAAGAAAGCTATAGGATGATCTTATTGACACAAAACGGCCCCTATTGCCCTTTGGCTAGTATCACACTCTACTTTAAACAACTAACAAAAATCAGGCAATCTAAGGGTTGGCAACTCTGCTATCTTATCTTTCAACAATTCAAATCCCTTATTGGCTTCGTCTGTCCACTTAAATTGACATTTAATCCTCCTTTAATGGTGTTAAGGATAGGAGCACAAACATGGCTAAAGTTTCTCACAAACTTCCTATAAAAAGTTGCCATTCCATGAAAACTTCTAACATCACTTATGCTCCTAGGTGTAGGCCAATTAAGTATTGCCTCTACTTTACTTGGATCCATCTTTAAACAACCTTGTGAAATGACAAAACCAAGGTAAACTAACTCTGTTTTCAAGAACTCGCATTTTTCAAGGTTGATTTTTAGTTGAGCCTCCTTCAACTTCTTCAAGACCATCTCCACATGCTTAAGATGTTCCTCCTTGGACCTACTGAAGACCAAAATGTCATCAAGATACACAATAACAAACTTGACAATAAACTCAATTAAGACTTCATTAATGAACCTTTGAAAGGTACTAGGTGCATTGATGAGGCCAAAAGGCTTCACCAACCACTCATATAGACTTGCATTGCTTCTAAATGTTGTCTTCCATTCATCACCAGGTCTGATTCTTATCTGATGATAACTAGATTTCAAGTGCACCTTTCAGAAGTAGCATGCCCCACCTAGATTGTCTAATAGGTCTTCTATCCTTGGCATGGGAAACTGATATCTTATAGTGATCATATTAATCGCTCTTGAGTCAGTGCACATCTTCCATTTTCCTCCTTTTTTAGGCACTAGAACAGTGGGAGCAGCAGAAGGACTCAAACTCTTTATAATAAACCCTTTGTCTAAGAGTTCTTAAACATGTTTGGAAATCTCCTCATTTTGGCTAGGTGTCATTTTATAAGCAACTTTGTTAAGCAGATTTGCCCCTGGTATCAAGTCTGTTTGGTGATTAACATCCCTCATTGGAGGCAAATAATTAGGCATATCATCTCCTATAACCTCTACATATTGTTTTATTAAACCTTGCACTTCTTGAGGCACTTCCCTCATTAGATCTGCCTTAGCTTCATCTTTAGGCTTTAGCACTATAGCATAGCCCTTATTACTTTCTTGTTTTAACACTTTAAGGAACTCTTTTACACTCATCAACATAACACTTCACCCTACTTATTTTTCCTCCTTTGAATCAGGTAATGGATCCATTTGATACTACTTACCATTCTTGGTGATGAGATAACTATCTTTTTCTCCATCATGACATGCTTTCACATCATATTTCCATGGACGCCCCAAGAGCAGATGACAGGCATCCATAGGCAATATGTCACATAGAAGTTTGTCTTTGTATTCACCAATTTCAAAGTCCACCCATGCTTGTTCATCAACTAAGACATGTTGACCCCAGTTGAGCTATGATACCTTATAGGGAGTGAGATGAGGCAATCTTTTTAGTTTGAGCTTATCCACCATTTCAACTGAGACAATATTCTCTGGGGAGCCTGAATCCACAATCACCTTACAAATTTTTCCATGTGACTTACAAGTGGTCCTAAATAGACTTTTCCTCTGTGGTGGCTCTTGAGCTTGGGGTATCTTTAACATTGTTCTTCTCATCATCAAATTTCCCCCATCTATCACTGGCCCTGCCTTACTGATTGGAGAGGTTACACTTTGACACCATCTGCCTCCACCAGGTGATCTTCATTTCACCATTCTCCACTCTGTCTCTCTGCAACTCTTTCCACCATAAGGTAGCATGCCCTTTCAATTTATTTTGTGCCAACCTAACCCTTTGAGGATCCTTAATATCCTCAAATTCAAAGTAGTCCTCCAACTCTCCAATCCAATCAATCAAATCCTTCAAATTCAACATCCCAAAAAGTTTGAAATCTTCACTTTATGTATTTTACTTTCTTGCGTTACTACTCTCAGAAATATTTCCTCTCTTCCATCTCTCTTTTGTCTTCCAATCCTTCGACCTCTTCTGCCTCAAGCTCTTCTCCGGTTTCTTCATATTCATCCTCAGACTCTAGATTCCTCTACAGACCAGTCAATGCATTCCAAATCGTGTTCCTCATCTCATTCTTGAATTCTTCCATCATCTTCTCTACCCTATGGGGATTCATCCTTCTAGGAGGCATCTCCTCCTTTGCCCAGGTGCATCTACCTCAACTCAGCGATCTAACTGTGGGTTTCAATTGCCTCACACTTGGCGATCTATTGAACACAATTGTAGCTTGCCTCCACTCAACAATCTATTCACCCTAAGGAATACCTCAAGGGTCACAACCAACTCTGATACCACTTAATACAACCATGGTCAGGTGGGTCCTAAAAGAGAACAAAATAGATCATGCAACAAGAGTAACACAATGGAAGAAACAACAACACATAGAAATATTATGGAATCAGATACCCGCATTATCATATTATCATCATAGAACATCTATTAATCAACCAGTTACATGAAGGATAACATGCAAGATTACAATCCATTTAGAACTCTCAGAGTCATCTGGAGCTCTAATCATGAATCTTGAATCTCATATTGATCAATATATCTCTAATGACTACATAAAACAATATATTTATCCTCCAAAACATATCCGAGTCGGTCCTAAAAGATTACATTAACCAAGGAAGGAAAATGAAATGTGTAAGACAGATCGGCCCCAAAACTTGAAGATTTCATCTGCCAAGAACAATTCAAAAGTGCGGATCACAAAGGAAGGTCAGCCAAGGGCCTAAGAACATCGAGTGTGGTTCCAAACTGATCTGCAAACCAAGAAATCTCTGCGGAAAAGAAGAAATCGCCAACTTAGACGTTAAGCTCAAAACTACTCTGGAACCCAGAAATAGTTACTCCAGAAGGAATAACTCACCCAGAAAGAATCCAAATGAACTAGAAATATGGAATAATGCATGATAATACGCCTAGAACCCAAAAATCCGATCCACAGTGAAAGATAAATAGTTACGAGAATACACTAAAAGAAACACAGGAAACTGTCATATGAGCTGAACAAGAACAAAACTAAGAAAATATTTTGGGTTGATGCAAGATGATTCATAGACTGGGGATGGTCCTACATCACCATATGATACATGACCAATAATGAAGATAACCCTATTTTACTATTCTACTAGATACCAAACCTTTTAATATGCTAAATAATCAATAATGGAGGATAGGATTACGTGATAATCCTCTTCTCATGCTCAATCAACTTAACTCAGATCACTGAAACCAAAAACACATCACTAGAAATGAGAACTGCTCACCAAAACTATACACTAAGTATCACAATAGACTTGCACCAAAACTCCATACTGGATATCCCAAACTCCATATTGGATAAGATCAATAAGCTGAGTTTCCATCAATGACAACTCCAAAGAAAATATCATGCACTAGACATCATTAATCTTCACCAAAGCATCACCGGACTAGTGTCTTATGCCAACAAAACCAAGAAGGGAAAAACCACGAAGAATGTTAGTTCTCAATATAAAACACCAATTAAGGTGATTTTTTCAAAGGGTGGTTCATTACCTAGAAAAAGGCTCACTGTCAAAGAAAGAGAGAAAGAAAGAAAGAATCCACCACTGAAACTCAATCTGCATAAACTTGACTGCTTCTGATACCTCAATACCAATGCACTTTCACATATTACCATTAGTCAAATCTTTCCTTTCCAATCTCGCATATCTTCAAAACAATGTTAGACTTTTTCTATGTCTAACTCAATCAAATCATTCTCATATATATATTATCTCTGAGAAGCATAATCTTCCAAGTCAGCCAAGACAAAGATCTAAAATAGGTCAACACTAAACATTTCGGTGGTGGGAAGGAATGAGTAGTAGACCATACCACAACACACATCGACAATCAGATTAACATAATACAATCATTGCATATTATAGACCTAAAACATGATACACACGCTACACCATAAGCAACTGCACATCTTCAAATACTAGACTTAATCTAGACCCAAACACCATTACCCAAAACAAAAACAAAAAAAAGAATGAAATCAAGATACACATGAATACCAACGGTCAATACGATATCCGATAACCAGAAATATTTGGATCAATATCAACACATCCTCCAAAGTACCAAATATTTTAGGAACACATAATTCGGATTACCAATACCAAGAACATCAGGGTCACCAATGCCAACTAATATGTTGACATCAATGGCAACCACTCAACAACATCACTATCATATCTGCATCAATATGCAACAAAGGATTGTACACATTTACTAAGGAGAGATTATTCATAAGAGATGTACCATTTCAAACAAATAATAGGTCCTAAACAAGGAACACACATGTACTTGCATGAAATATATTTCCATGCAAGAAACAACATCAAATTATGAAAAAAAATGCAACTCCACAAAGGAAAAATGATTCACTAGAAATAAAGAATGATTGAAAGGCTATTCTTGCCCTTCAAGTGTGGAGACAAGGATGAAAATACTATTATGTTGCTACGTAAGTATGATTGCACCTGATATTGTACTACCATGAATGATAAAGAGTACCCAATAAATTAAGCTAACAATGTCATTGTAATGTGTGAAAAAATAGAAATTAGGGTTTTACTAAGTAAATCCATTAAAAATCCCAATTAACCAAATTGCATTGAAATAGGGTTGAACCAAATAGATCTAGGTTCAATCCCAATGGGAAAGAGATTGATATTATGATTGGATTCAACTAGTTATGAGATTGATCATCCTCTTTCTAAGTTGAATTGTAATTTAATGAAATTAGGATGAAATGAGGGATTATTGGAGTAATATGACAAAAGTAGTAAGCTATAGATGTCCCACGGAGCCACAAACTTGGATCTAGGCAAAATGAGATGTTTAAACTTGTTGTCCACATACAGTTTGGCCTAATATTTTGGAGCTAGGTATCACAGATTCACCTTGGTCCTCTAAATTTTCCACTGTTGAAAGTTGAATTATTTGTCATTATGGATTCCACTAGATTTCACGAGTACAACTCCACACCTATTTCATGCATATATAAAGAAAGCGAAAGATGTTGGGAATAGGGTTTTACCTAAGGTCAAACCCCAATTTTGGAATTAACCATGAATGGAATTGTAGACACCAAAATATTGTCATCTTTAATTAAATAAATATGTTTATTTATTTAATTATTTTATTCTAAGTCTTCTATTAATTAAATAAATTATTATTTATTTAATTAATTCATTTAGCCTTTTCTATCCCTTTTCTCATTTAGAAATATTTTTTATTTATTTAAATTATCTTTCTCCAAAATTAAAATATTTTATTTATTTAATTGGTCCCATTTCCTCTATTAATTAAATAAATCTTTATTTATTTAGTTAATTCATTATCTTTTTCCTCTATGAAACATGTTATTTATCTCTTAATCCTCCTTTACCTACTCCCTTCATTATTTTATTATTTCTTCTAACTACCCTTTAATCTTAGCCGACCAATTATTTCTTTCACCTCTTAATCTTATCCCTCCATTTTCTAAAGTATTTTCTATATAAGAGGATTCTTTCTTTCTTTCTTTCTAATACCTAATGTGGCTATAGAGCCTTCTTGTGATAAAGTGAATTCACAACCACAATCCATTCTTTGTTGAGCTCTTGTGCACGTACAAAATCTGAGCAAATATATCAAACAAAATCAATGGAGATAGGAGACAATGGAGATTGAAACCCTACTTGGCATGTGAATGATACTATTGCTTCATTTGTTGATTTGCATGTTCTTAGGTATCTTCATTGGTGTATGGTGGATGTTTTATTATAGGACTAGGGTTTGCTGTGGTTTTGAAATAGTTTATCATCATCATTTTTCACCATATACAAAAATAATACAAATACTGAAATAAATGTTAGGGAGATATACCTTAGATCTGCAATACTCTTTGAATTTAATCACGAATGTTGAATGTAATGGCATGACAAATACATGGACATGAAATTCCCTAATCACACACATACTTGCATGAAGATTGATTTAAATTTTCTCCATAATGCTTGAATGATGAATATGTTGTAGCATCGTAGATTGTCACCAATCCAATTTACACCTCATGTTTGTGCTCCCATTTTAGCGTGTCCTCTCTCCACCTCCCCTCTAGGTTCGATTTAAACCTATTCTCCATCTTTGAGGATATCAACACTCATTGGTGGGTCTCATGATGAGGTACCCTTCATCCTTGTGCTTTATCTTGGTCTTTCTTACAAACGGACCTGTTGATGGGTGTTTTGACACACTCACCAATAGTCAGGTAGTTTATGAAAACACTCACCACCTCTCCTGAAAAGTAACGAGTCCGGAAGAACTCACTACTCCAAGGCCTCTATAGTCGGGTCTTGACGGTGATGGGCAGCTCAATGGTTGATGTGGTTATACTTGTAAAGGGGCCTACTGGTTAGAACTAAATCTCATTGGTTATGGATAACTGCACTTCCTATCTTTTTGTATTTTTATGGTTCAAGATTCTCTGGGAAATAAAATGCAAAGCGTGAAGGGAAACAAGAAAATAACAATAAAGACCAATATAATGACAACTTAATGAACTACTCAATTAGTTCCCTGTAATCCAAGCAATTATCAAATATTATCCAAGTTAGCATTCAACAACGGACCTCCAACAAACCTACAAAATCATCAATTTCACAAGTCTATGGAAATAAAAATCATCAACAATATGGCCTATCACAATAGTTCTCATACACCACTGACGTGCGCAATATGATTCATAGAGTGATAGACAAAAAGATTAAACCACATTGCTAACTCAAAATAATAGATGCTACCAAATTACATAGAATAATTTGGTAGAATATAAACGTAGATCACGTAATCTACAAGTTGGTTTTCATATTAATCTCCATGAATGTATAACAAAAATAACTCAAAATTCTTAATCAATCTGCAAAATATTCTAAAATCTCTAAGTAGGCCACAAATCATCAATTTGGGACCCTTACAAATGAATCCAACTTCTCAATTTATAGAAGTTCTTTACCTTACTATCTAGGAAATAACTCAATTCTAATTTAAGAACTGAACCTAGGAGTCGTAGTTAACTTGCAAGTTTCTGCCTTTATACCCCACTTAACAACTACAAAATGGGGATTGTATGACCACTACGAAGACCCTACTAGGTGAGCCATGTTTTCGTAATCATGTAGAATTTCTCTAAAAATGGGAACTCGAGTAGGAGCATCAGTTTAAAATACAAGAAAAAGATTTGCTATTTTTAGCAATTGTGTGCTTATCTTTTATTTCTTGGTAAAAGCTTTATAATTTTCAATTATACATGCAACTTCTTGGACTGGAGGATTAGCTACATGCTTAATTCTAAATTTATATTTCTTCAAAACCTCATCCGCATGTGCTCCCTGTTCCTCTAACTCCTTCACCATGTCCGCCACCTCTTGACATTGAGTGATCAGATGTGTGTATCTATCCATAAGGGCGACATCAAACTGGACCGCGGATCCTAGGTGTTGTGCCTCATATGCATCCCACTGATTCAAAACTTGTTGTTGGTCCATTATTCCCATATCAGTTATTCTAAGGCCAAAAGGTCCCAATATATTCATTACAAAACTCTCGTATGACAAAATTTCCATGAGAGGGTCCCAAATGTCAGTCATATCCTTGATATACTGTTGATACATTTCAATCTTCAACTCCAAAATGTATACATAGGACTGTAAGTTTTTATAGCTATCGCCTCCTAAGAGGTCTTCTTTTATTACCATCTCTTCTCCTAGCCATAGTATCTTTTCCAAAACTCGGAACTGTTTATTGAAAGTGTTCACCTTCCGCTCCCATTGTGTGGAGTAGGTTGCCAAAGCTCAACCTTCCTGTACCACCTTATGGTATATTTCTATTGTATTTTGCAAGAACAACCTAATCTTGGCCACATTTACCTCAGTCCAAGATTTGGTGGTAGCAACCACTTGTCTCACCTCTAATAGTGCCTTTACTTCTCCCTCTGGTAGTGATGAGGTTGAGGGTAGGTCATCAGCTCTATAAGAGTCTAGAGGTTTACTCATTTCAATCAGGAGCTATTTATAGTGCCCAAGTTGCGCCTTAAGCTCCATATTTGAGGTGTGCTCCTTTTCAACGCACCCTCTAACAACACTTGTGGCTAGCTCCAAAGTATCTAGGTCTCCCAACTTGGTTTGACTATCCAAATTTACCTGGGATATTTGATACTTGGGAGAAACCTGTCCTTCAACTTCATGTGGAACTGCCACATCTGCAATCACCTCACTAAAATCTGTTTTTGATAAATGATGGATGGTTTTTAGCTTTTTAACCTTTGGTGTTTCCTCAGTGATTACTTGTTGTAGAGTGACCTCTGGGAGTTATGATTTTCTCTTTTCCTTCTCGTAGGTAAACTCCAGTCATTGTGGTATATCTTCATCTTTATCATCTTGATGTGATACTATATCTACAGTTATGACATTAACCTCTACCTGCTCCTCTGCTTCATCTCTTACTTCTTCTCCTATTTGCCCAGGATCTTGGGGTGAGGAAATCTGGTAGGCTAGGTTAGCTTGGAGAGTTTGTTGTTTGTGCAACTCTCCTATTTTTCCACTGACCTCCTCGTTGAATGCCATTTCTTCATCACCTGGCTCTGTTTCCCCTTGCCTGACTTCTATATCCTTAAGAAGGCCCTCTTGATCTTGAGGAGTTAGGATCAATCTTTCATTCAATATGTCCTTTGTCTCATCCCCTTCGCCTTCAAGTGGTCATTGTTGCTCAAGATCCTCTTCTTCCTGATCGGAGTCAGACTCGATGTTTCTAACTTTCACCCCTTCAGTAGTAGATGTGAAGCGTTGCACTCTGAGCTACCCTGTAGATATATTGACTAATGGTGGTGTAGGAGAAGTGGTGCCTGGAGAAATTGTAGCATTTATTGAAGGTGGCTGAGTGGGTATCTCCCTAGTAGCTTCTACATTCTCTTCTTGTTCTTGGGTACCCTCTCCTTTGGTTCCCCCTATAGTTGTCATTGGTGGAAGTACTTTGGCCAGTGGTACCACTCCTAATCCATCGGTCACTCCTAGGTCTACAAACTTCTTCAATAGTTTAGACTCCCTCATCTTCTCTTGGAGTTTCTTCAATAAGTCCTCAGTGCTTTCTTGAGGCTTGTCTTCTTCACCTAGGTCGGTGGACGTATTTTTCCTTGAGGCTGACCTTGTCTTTTGAGTGTACTCCTTATGACCCCTTGACTGAGGTACCCCTGAGGTGGATTCCTTTTGTTTTGTCTTTGAAATGCTGGGCCTTACCCTCTGGCTTAACCATTGTTTAGTCTTGTTGATGACCACCTGAGAGACCTTCTCCATATTTTTATCTTCACTTGGAGACCATTTTACCGGGGAGAGGGGCCTCTGATCTATCCCTGACTCTCTATAAATGGGATCATGTAACTCTCCATCACCCCTCAGGTCTTTAGGGAGGTTAGTTTCAATCCCAAAATCTCTTACTTGAGGCATAGATAATCTATTATAGTTCTTCTCCCTAACCTCAAATCTATCTTGCAGGTTGGCCCAAAAGTCTTCCAAGCTGGGCCTGTGCCCCTCATATGCCTTAGGCATAGCTTGTTTGAGTTTCCTATAGGGATCATAAAATTCCCTAGCATGATCATATTCTTTCAAGTTTAAATCCTAAAGCTCTTGTTCCGCTAACTTTTTCACTTATATCTTAGAACAGGCAAAGTATCCAATAAACACCGAGAAATCAAGCTACCTACAAGCTGCCTTACATATTCCAGTAGAATTACCCATTCGTTACAGTGACGAGGCAACAACATTGGGTTCCGTGTGCATCCACTAACCCTGATGTAAGTGGAGCATGAGTTTTGGATGAACCAACATGCCCACTCTTAGATGATAGCCATAGCCTCCGAGCTAATCAGATATCCTGCATCCCTTGTTAATTTGATGATTATTGGGAAAATGAAGGCATCATTAACTCTCTTGAAGTGCACCTTAGCATTGGTTAGAGTGAGTTGGGAATAATACTCCCATATCTTCTTCTATCCTTCTTTCTCTCCCAATTGACCTTCCACCTGTAGGCTTGAGAATTTTCCAGCTCTGGTAGCTACCCAGATGACATATGATGTGAAGAAGAACTTTTGGGTATGTTGCACCTCTTTCATCTACTTAGAGATATTATTAGAGAGGATCTATGGTCAATCAAATTATTGTTTCCCTATTAACATAGTGCTCATAAACTGGAACATCCAGGGATGGAAATGCTTGTAGTCTGGCTTGCCAAAGGCCCTACTGAGCATAATGATTAGGTCCTTTTGAGGTTCTTTGAAATCTGCCCTCAGGATCTTTGTTGCCTTGAGCCCTGTCTTTCTTTATTCTTCTAGTCAGTTGGCATTCATGTTCCTCTTACTAGTCGATACTTTGTCATTCCATGCCTTTAAGGCCTCTTCTTTGGTTAGCAAAAATACTTCTTCCCTGGTGGGGATACCAAAGACAAATCCAAGCATATATGGGGACAAGTCTATAACTGTTTTTCCTTATGCATATGTGCACTTTCTAGGCTCTGGATTGTAAAATGGAGAAATGTCCATTATTAATTCTGGTTCCTGTAACGATTGTGGGAATATAGTAGCTTCCACTAGGCCAGATCTCTTGATTCTTCGGTGGAGGGCCTCTAGACTAGGTTTATCCAATTGAGCCCTGATATCTTTAATTTCTATGTGGTCGATTTCAGTATCTATAACCCATCTGATTTGATCCTCAAGTTTTGAAAAATGGACCTATCCTTGATAGTGGTATTTCATGGTGGCTAGGAGTCTATCAATTTATTTGTCTCTTTTGCTAAAGGATGAGTCCATCTAACCACTCAAACCTGCATGCAAAACACAAATATTCAGTCTCCAAAATTAGGCATAAACTTTAATTCGCTTTGGGACTTCAGGGTCCCGAGGTCTCGGGCTAGGCACAAGGGGAGAAGGCTCGGAACTTCAGGGCTTCGGGATTCCTAGGTTAGGTTATTTGTTGTCATAGGATCTCCTCAAGTTGTTAGGCTTCTGCAAAAGAGGACTTAGCTCTGATACCAATTTTTAGGTCCTGGGAAGGACAACTGAGAGAGTGGGGGGGGAGTGAATCAGTTGTAAACCAGTTGTCAATAAATTCTAATCCAAATGCAAGTTATTCCAATTTAACCTTAAAGCTAGAAAACCAAACTTAAGTATTGGTAAAATAGATTAACAAATATAGCAGTACCAGTTTAACTTAATGCATGAAACATAAAGAGAAACAAAATCCATAACACATAACACAAAGATTTTGACATGGAAACCCAGTAAGGGAAAAACCACAGTGGGAAACCTTACCCACAATCAGATGATAGTACTACAGATAGTATGTGTATACAAATGGGGTCTGCACATGCAGAAAAGCCAACTGCCTAGAGTTCACTGCTCAATCACAAATTAGGAGTCACACTGACTACACAATTGGATGGTTAAATCCAATGATAATGTACTGCTCAAAATAGCATCTCCAATGCTAGATTCAGTACCGATTAAGCTCTGAACATGAGTGTCAAAACACCTTCATAACCTTCCTTCAACCTTCGAATAATGTCTGCATGATTCACACAAGGATCTCCTTATTTTCATTCTTCAATACTCGAATACACTCATCATTACCTATATCCCGATCTTCAATAAGATCTTACAATTATTTATACAAAACCTAAGACCAAATGAATAGGTCAGCTCACTAAAGATATTACATTTAAATAAGTTACAAATAAGTCTTGATGCGATACAACATGTCAACTTAATACATTTACCACAATAACCAATCAATAAACAATCTCCATGACATGACGTGCTGATCTAGAATAGATAACATGTACTGGTCCATAACCTAGACCTATCTATCGGTAAAGGCAAATTTGTCAATCCGATTAGACCAATAAGAAAAATACCAAAACCAAACTTCCAATCCATGTCTTCAACATAACCAAATGATCTCCAGATGATAACAAGTCATCATCGTTGTCGGTGAATAGTATAACCTACTGGTGAACACATACCGATGACTGTGCATAAGCCATTAACCATACCAGTGAACATAATGTAAACCTCCAAGAAGACAAGTGTTGACATCAATGACAAAACCAATGCAACACATGACAAATTCATCCATAATACCACCATGATAAGCATGATAGGAATGATAGATACAACAAGCATGAGAAGTATGATAAGCCTTACAAGCCTAGCCAAAAGTATAGGAATCAAAAGAAATGTTATTATGCTACCGATCAAGGTATTACAGATGAAGAATCTGAAGGAGATGATGTTGTATTCCTTGCCATTAAGGAAGATGGACCTGTACTTGTTGATTCCACTAGCTATACTATCAAGGAGAAATCTTTAGCTACTAAAGTTGAAGAGAAAGATGAATGGGTGATTGACAGTGGTTGTTCACATCATATGACTGGTGATAAAAGAAAATTTGTAAGCATGGAAAGATATGATAGTGGAATAGTCAGATTTGGAGATGACAAAGCCAGTGTGATCCATGGGAGAGGTTATATTTCTTTTGATGGTAAGCATAACATTGATGATGTCTTGTATGTTGAAATTTTGGAGCATAATCTTTTGAGTGTTGGACAGATGGTTAATAAGGGTTATGATCTACAATTCAAGGATGGTAAATGCAAGATCTTAAATGCCTCTGATATAGAGATTGCATCTGGAACTAAGATTGAAGGTAACATTTTTCATTTGAATGCTAGTGAGAAAAGTTGTTTGATTGCTCACATTGATGAGAGTTGGTTATGGCATAGGATAATGTGTCATGTAAATTTTGATTCAATGATTAAGATCTGTTCTACACATGTTGTTATAGATCTACCTAAGATTGTTAAGCCTGCTAATCTAGTATGTAAATAATGTTAGTTGGGTAAGAAAACACAAATTTCTTTCAAAAGAAAACAATATACATCTGATGGATTGCTAGATCTTGTGCATACTGACCTATGTGGACCTACAAATGTTAGAAGTGTGCAAGGTGATAGATATTTTATGCCGCTAATTGATGATTATTCTAGGATGATGTAAGTTGTCTTTTTGAAGGAGAAATCAGAAGCATTTGATAAATTCAAGATATTCAAAGAAAAGGCTGAGACTGAGGATGGATTGAAGGTGAAGTGTCTGAGAACTAATAGAAGTGGATAATTTTGTTCCTATGAGTTATGTTGGTGCCCAAAACCACAGATTGGAAAACCAAAGTCTTGCCTAATCCTTAGTTGATCCAATCACCCCTAGCCAACAAACAAGGATGGTCGAAGACCAAATCCCTCTGTACTTTAGGCTCCACTAAACCCAGGTGGGTGTACCTTACACTCTCAAGCACAAAAGAGGTTTATTTTAAGTGAATTTAAATTATGGGAATTAGCAATTGCAAAGATGGAAAAAGGTTTTCATGCAATTATGCTAACATAAGTGCTTTTTATTGAATGCCTTTAAAACTGATAAAATAAGTCTGAATATAGTTGTGTTATGTAAAAGATTACTGTTAGGACTTTAAGCCATTATGAAAAAGGGTAGTACTGATAGAAATTTGAAGATTTATTTCTTTGATAAGGACTTAATGCATACAAACTTATTCAGCAAAGATTAATAACAGACCAGTGCCTTTATTTGACCATTAATGAATAACCTTGTGGACAAGAATAACTATCAACTCAAGAGACAATTATAAGACCATCACTGTGAAAGTTTCACTATGTGTTGCATGAACAATAAAAACCAAATTTAACATTCAATACAACATCATGTGATGACATATCACAACAAATCTAAAAGATTTATCAAGAGGACATATGATTCCATCCAACAAAAAATTACACATAACAATCTGAAGATAACAGCATGAAATCTTGTATATTAACTTCTGGAATAAGAATGTACACAAAAAATACATTTACAAATATTCCAATATATTTAGTTTGCACAAAATAAACTCCTCATTCCTATTAGACTTTTCTAAAACATAACACTTGTAGCCCAGCCAATGGCAGAATATTATCCATTTCTTTATGATACAAAAAATGACTCACTACATATATGTGAGCCAAAGGATTCAAGTGAAAGGATACACCCTTTCATCTTGTTAAACTAAAACCTAACTAGAACCTAATACCTAACTACCAGACATAAAACAAAATTATAAACTAAGAAGTCAATTTTGGTCGTCCCATAATGTGTTACATTTTTTAATATGCTCCAAATACTTGCTATCCTGATGAGTGTTGGTGTTGAATACAATGTCCCTGGCAGCGATCTCTATGGTAGCCATTCTCTCCATCTGCTCACCTGTCTCTTTCATATCCAAAACATCTACCCAGGCAACATTAAGGGATGTGTTGAGTACATTCTGGCATTATTCAATCCAAATCCCTTTGTCCTTCAACTGCTCTACCTCATCCACAATATTTGGTATACCATATTTGACAATATCCTTACAATCGATAAATTCTTGCTTGATGTCCACACCGAATGCCTTATTCTTTTTCAACCTTCTTTGGATCTTCTCAACAATTTTCTCCTCAACACTCTTATCTTTCAACACTGCCTTTAGCTTCTCAAAAATTCTTTCATGAGAAGACATATTATCCTGAGTCTTCTGACAATTAGTCGAGAATTCCTTGAGAACTTCCAACAAATGCTCAAACATGTTGGTCAACAAAACACAAGCAACATCCACCCTGGCAGTCCTGATTTTCCTTCTCAACTTTATATTTTCTTTCATTTGGTCCTCATATTTCTTTTTCCACTACATACCAATATCAGTTATCTGTGGTACTTCATGACCACGACTTCTTAACAAGTCTTCATATAATTTTTTATATTTTTGACCCTCCTTTAACACCCACTGCATTTGGGCCTTATTCAGTTTTGCAATGTCGATCCTCATATCTGCAGTGATAATTGGGTTAACCTCTCCCACTTTTAGCCTCATCATATGCCCAAATGCCTTATCTACATCTAAAATCTTGGGTCTTTTATTTCGGGGGTATAGGGGCCAAAGCAACATTTCCTCTTCATTTGGATCATATCTTGACCCAATAAAAATGTCATCAACTCCCTATATGTCTAATTTTACATCTTTTCTATCTGAATGCAACAAACTGTCAAAAATGAAAGAGGCACTTAAATCCCATCCTGGGAACAAAATGATGCCTGCCTCACTAAGAAGCTTCCTCCCTCTTTGTGGTGTCATTGTAGCCACCTTTGCATTGATGTCTTCCTTCAATCTTTTTAGCATCTCTGCTTCATTCTCAGGGGTGACATTTGGGATTCTCTCCCTCAATATTTTCCCTTTGTAATGGTAGAAGAAGGACTTAAACTCCTTGGACTGTAGAAAAACTTCATCTACAACAAAAGCTATATGCTCTTCCATCCTCACATTTGTGTTGGCGTTGACCATCACCATAGCTTTCTCCTAGCTTTCTACCATTTCTTCTAGTTCAGGTGCATGGAGGGTGGACACTACTATATTCTCATCGGACTCACTCTCAAAGTCTCCTTCTTCTTTTAGCTCTTGAAGCCTCTGTTTCCGCTCTTACAATTTTTTGTTCAACTCCTCTAAGACTGCATCAGCCTCATCATGTTCCTTGTTCCTAAATAAATCCTTAGCCTCCATGGGTATGTGCAAATATTCTCCCAGGTTCTGGCTCTTCCTGTAGTGATGAATATATCCTTCTGGATCATAATTCTTCCGAGCCTTGTGTCCATATAGATTGTACTCCTCTACCAGCTTTTCAATCATTTCATATGCCTTGGTACACACAATGGTGAAATATCTGAAATATAAAGTGCTAGACATAAATACCTACTTGTGTGCACCACTTAAATGCTTTGCATTTGACATACTAAGCTACCTAACAATCTCTAGATATGCAATTTTGTCGGGCACTAATGTAGCCATCATAAATGAAACACCTTCAAAACCATAAACCCTGAAAAAGTGAAATTTTGGCATACAAACCAGTCACCCCAATTGTGGTTGAGCCTAGTATCTCTAAAAGCATGGGGTCTCAAGAATATTTTAATCTCTTATGAGATAGACCCCTCACATTCTAGCCCAAACAATCTGTACAAGGGTTTGATAAAATATTCTTCAAACAACACATAGTGTGATTTGTCAAACCTTGAGTCCCATAGGGATACCCATAATTGAATTGGTTGGTTTTGTCCCTCTTTGTTTCTGGAAGTCGCTTTTAATTCTCCTGGCCACAAAACTTGCATTTGACCATAAAACAAAACCATATGCATTAGCAATGAGTAAAACCTGAAAGTAGGGTTAGGCTCTGTTTGCAAACTCAAAAACCCTTCATGTAGCTTCTCTGCCAAGTAGGTTGCAAAATCAAATGGCCTCAGCTCATGCATTTGAACATCTGCAGCCAATACCAATGGGGCTATTCTTGTAACATCACAAACTTCTTCCTCGCAGACCTGGCTGCATGCCCAATATGTGTACTGCAAGTATTGCCTGAACATGGTAATCTCAAAAGGGGGTCCATCCTGCTCCATGAGTCATCCCTTCTCCTTTTTGTGGATTGCCAACTTCCACACTGTGTGGGTGGTGTCCATTTGGGTATATTCTCCTTCTAAGTCTGTAAAAGATAAGGGCATGCAAGGCTCATATGTCATGCTGAAAACCTCCTGAATAGACCCGAAAGATATCCAGATGAATGGGTCCCCATTTGGTAATTGGATGTATCTTTTTTCCTTGTTGTATTTCCTTGTGAGAAATTTCAACAATCTAAGATTCAAAAAAACATTTGGTACCACCAATCTGCCCAAATTTGTCATCTAAGGGTTTGACAATGGCATCTCCTTGTTTCTCCTAAGGTAGTGATATAAAAACAATCTATGGCCCCTTATGGTTGTCCATATATCCCCAACCCCTTTGTACTTATCTTCCAATTGATCCTTGGGTGGAAAATTTGTTTTAGACCTCCTCGACTTAGCACCAGATGACTTCATCTCATCAATCATATCCTAGTTCAACTTTCGCTTCTGCATACCCTCCATAGACTTCACCTTTTTTTATTTAGTTGACTGTGTATTTGAAATCTCTATGACCTTTCTCTTTCCTTGTGAACCAGACACCTCCATGATTAAGTGCTTGAATTCTTAAGTAATCATGCTTCTTATCTACAACTTCAATGTTAATGGTTGAAGAGACTGTGAAAAATTCCTAGCACAAGAACTCTTTCTTTATGCCAGATATACAACAGCTAGGATCTGTAACGATAAAAAAACTCATCAATTTTGCTTCATGTGGATCAAATCCTCCTAATCGCGAGCATTAAATAATGGCTGTTGTATTAGACATTCTAATGGCTAATCAGTGTAACCCCACCTAATAATTCAATTATTCAGCGCCATGCGTTCCTTCAATTACCTTTTTGTCTTTCTGATCGGTATAGGTCATTCCGATCAATGCATCTGATCTCGTTCCAGCTGTTTCACTTTTTTCCTAAATGCTTGACTTATCCCAATGGATCTACCTTTCCTTTCTATTAGTCAGCTTTTCTTTATATCACATCGGGGTATGTCTCTTTGATGAAACCTCCTTCTGTTTATTTCTCCATTCGCTCCACCAGCCTTCGGAATGAGATTACTTTACACTTCATCTGATGGGCCCATGACATTTAATTTTCTCTTTGATCAGTGTAACTTTCACCAATTCTTGAAACTGAATGTGAGTGGTTGAAGGATGAGTTAATTGACAACCTAGGAAAGATTAAGAAGGATAAGAAAGGAACTTTTAGGTTTGGGAATCTACTAGTATGTTTGATGCTACATATAACCAAACAAGTTCCCGATATAGGCTACAAAGAACTTTGATTTGATATACCGGTAGGTAAACAGCTAACAGAATTATTCAACAATATGGGAGAAGATAAGGAAAATAATATCCATGATTTCTTTCAAGCACTTAAGGCCAAAATGAAGAAGAGAATCAGATTATCACAAAAGATTGTTGACAAATATAAGGATGAAATCTGGATGGAAGCAATCATCCCAAGAACAATCTAGGTAACAGAGATGGGCTACGAGACAGATGATCACATAATTGACACTTATGCTAAAGCACTTCTGGAAGCACCAAACGAACCAAAGGAAGAAGTATTTGGTAGTGCTGAGACTATAGAAAAACAAATACAATCTAAGAAGAGAGTGAAAAAGGTTGAGGCAGTTGTGAGAAGAGGCTCTAGATAGGCAAAGGCTATTAAAGAATATGTGTTAAAACAAACCGGTATCACTGAGGATGAGCTAGGAACTCTACAGCCTGAGACTCATCTATCACCGGTAGGCACTTCTTCGGAGAGTGACATGCCTGCAGCTTTCAAAAGAGTTGTAAGGAAAAGAGATCCCTCACCAGCAACCACACCCTCACTTAGGAGAACAAGATAGAAACAACAAGCAGTGAGATTACCAGTTAAAAAGACTACACCAAAGAAGAAACTGACACCCAAGAAGAAGAAGAGAATAAAACAAAACCTGACTCCTCTTGATATACTATCGAATGAAATTACAGAGGAAGGGAAATTGAAGAATATAGAGAAATTGTATGACACTCTGATAGCAGATGAAAAAGAACAAGTAGAAAATAGTGTTATATTGCATATGGACATTTATAAGAAATTTTTGATGGAAGTTGGAGATAAAGTACCAGATGAACTGTTCAAAAGACTAGAAGCAAGGAGACAAGCAGTAATAGAACTTGACAAGAAAATCAAGATAGAAAAGCTACTTGTTGTGTACCCAGTGAACTCACCTAAAGAAATTGATTATTTAATTGTTGAAGCCAACCAGTCAATATTCTCTACTGCACACCAGCACATTGCATTAATGGTTGGAAGAGTCAATGAGGTGACTAAAGAAACAGAAAATGCATGGGATATATTCCTAGTTGAAAAAGAAAAACAGGAAGAATACCAGAACCCCAAACCAATAAAGGTATATCAGAAAGAAAGAGACAAAGGAAAAGGAAAGGTTGGTGGACCTCCGAGTATTAAAGTAAAAGACAACTTACCCCCAACTTCTTTTACATCACCGGTAACAGCAACTACAGAAGATCAACCGGCAGTTGAAAGTATCGATGAAGAGGATGTCAATCCTAATCCTGAAGTGTTATACATAGTAGATGTTGATACACAAAAGATCAACATTATGGTAGATAAAGATACAACTGATAAGACTGAAATGGCTAGTGAGCCACAGGTAGCTGAGCAAACTGTTAAAACACAAGAGAAACCAGCAGATGACAAAGAATAATAGGCACAAGCTCAGACTGAGACAGTGCAACAAGAAAAGCAATAGCAATAGGAACAGGCTCCAAAATAGAAACAAGAATAGGTTCATGAGGAAACAGTGCCACCGGCAACTGGAGAAGTACACAAACCATTGCTTAAAGAAATGCAAACACAAACAGACCTACCAGAGGTCACAACAAGCTTGGTTACTTCTTCCACCGGCAGAATTCAGAATGTTGGTTCCTCCTCAACAGGCCACAAACCAACAAATGTAACTGAAGTACTTTTGGATTCAATCAAAAGGATAACAGATTGTAGTTCACAGGCTTACAAAGCTATAGATGACACAATCCCAATTTTGAAGGTGTAGACACCCAAAATTGTCATGTCTAATTAAATAAATATTTTATTTATTTAATTATCTAAGCCTAATTCTTCTATTAATTAAATAAATTTTTATTTATTTAATTAATTCATTTATCCTCTTCTAGCCTTATTTCTCATTTAAATAAATACATTTATTTATTTAAATTATCCCTTTCCTAAATTAAATAAATATTTTATTTATTTAATTGTCCTACTTCTTCTATTAATTAAATAAATCTTTATTTATTTAATTAATTCATTATCTTTTTCTACACATGACACATGTCATTCATCTCTTATTTCCTACACTACCTACCCCTTTCATTATTTTGGTATTTCTTATACCTACCCTCTAATCCTAGCCGACCTCCTTTTTACACCTCTCAATCTTAACCCTCCATTTCATATTGTGTCTTCTATTTAAGGAGATGCTTTCTTCATTATCAAACCCTAATGAGACAACCCTAACTACTGGATCAATTGACTACACTACAATTCTACTTGCAACCACATTCCGTTCTTTGTTGAGCTCTTGTGCATACAAAAATCTGAGAGCAAGCATATCAAACAAGATCAATGGAGATAGGAAGAATGGAGATCAAAACCCTAGTGGACATGTGATGGTATAATCTTTGTGATTTTTGAGTTATTTTGCATTGTCTTAGGTTATCTTCATATGTTATGGTGGATCTTTGTTCATTGTTGGATTAGGGTTTGGTGGTTGAATCCATTTTAGTCTTTCAATATTGTTGTTTATTGCTATCCATTTTCACCATATACATTTTGGCACGCCCGGTGGGACCCTTGTCCCTTTGCATTTAACATTTTTGTTGCAGATTTTGCATTTTTGAAGTTGCAGATCGGACGATTTCGACGCCATTTTAGGTTTTTTCCGCGTCTGCGAGTGTTCGGATCGCGTTTTTGTATTTCAGAGGCGTCTGTGATATCTTTTATCGCGTCTGTGTTTCTGTCATTTTTTTTTTTTTTGCAGGTTTCCGAAAGTCGCGTCTGTGATCCCTAATCGCGTCTGTGAACCATCTGATCGCGTCTGCAGAATAAAGAGGCGTCTGTGTTCTGAAATCACGTCTGCGAATCACAGAACCGCGTCTGTGTAGGACAGACGCGTCTGTGTCTGGTATAACAGCGTCTGTGCATTCTGTTTTGCAAAATTTTTTTCAAGTTTTTCGATTCGGGTTTTCGGATTTTGTACTTAGGGTTTCAGATCTGGTTTATTTTTGGCTAACCTTTGCAGATCTAGCTAACCTGGTTTGTGCAGCTTACTTTGGAGGCAAATACGTTTTTGTTGAAGGCCCCTATTTCACAAAGTCCTTTTGGGTTTTCTTAAAATTTACCTAACTTGTGTGCTTGCAGGAAGGGGTTATCACTTGAAACAACCCAAACTACTAACAATTTTGTTGCAGGGCCTTAGCTAGGGTTTTGCAATTTTATTTGTGTGCCTTGTCTTCATAGCTTAGCAAACACTTCAATTGGTGCACTAAAATTGAATCATTGTCTTTTGTGTTTTGAGCAATAGGCTCTTTTTGTTTACTCTTTAGAGGGCCTGTCTTCCCGTGTGGTCATTAGGACTACTAGTGAGAAGAGAACGACCCAAGTGGTAGCAAAAGAAAAGCCATCTTCTTCCAAGCCACTATAATCAAATGTATTCATGGTGAAAACTATGAATAACGTGTGCTGATTAGTTCATACCGACACTATGTCTCCCCATAAACCCGTTTGATCAAATTTATTTGATCATTTGTAGGGCGTAACCCCTACCGGCTGGGAGCCTTCTGTATTTACAGAGCTGAAAGTGCCGCATTTATGGCCACACGAGCGGATGCCCTTACTAGCACCTCATTGTTTTAGATGCCCAAATCCTTCTAGTTGTTGAGGCAGGAGGTCGGACCTCTGGTAGCGGCCCACACACATACGGTTCTTAGTAGAGATACAAAGTTCGCCATGGGGAGTTTTCATGGGGACTGATGCTTGGCTGACCCGAGAAGTGAGTGCCGAGGGTGGAGCCAGTGAGGTCAAGCATCTAAGTATCCGCTCTGAATAGCGTAGCCTCGGGGGTAAAACCCCATGTGGGATCAACAATTATTGTCCTGGCCAGCCATAAGAATTGTGCTTGACTTATGATAAACATTCAAACAATCAAGACAAAACAGCAAAACATTGTGTCTTTTGTGTCTTCAAGTGTATGCAAAAACTTTTTACATCAAACAACACACTTTTTGGAGTCTAAACAGTCTGCAAACATTGGGTCATCAACACTGTGTCCTATTGTCACGAAAAACAGTCGAAAAATCAGATTTGGTCACAGCAAAACAAATTCACAGATAGGAAAGATTGCACTAAGGTTACAGAAACGCGTCTGTGTCTGTTAAAACCACGTCTGTGTCTGATAAACGCATCTGTGAAGTACAGAATAGCGTCTGTGTTTTTATCAGCGTCTGTGTCGAACAGAGACACGTCTGTGTCTGGAAATCGCGTCTGTGAAGTATACAGAAGCGTCTGTGTCCAAAATTGCAAAAACTATTACAGTCCCAGCAAACATCAACAGGAAATCTTAGAATCACGTTTGTGTCAAACAGAATAGCGTCTGTGTCTTCAAACCACGTCTGTGAAGTATACAGAGGCGTCTGTGTCAGGATTTCAAAAAAGTTTAACAGTCAAGCAAACAAAGAAATCAGTTTTGGCATACTTGAGCTTCCTAGGTTGTCTCTTCAGGTTTCATCTAGCATTCAGCCTGTTCTAAGGTCTTACACAGTTCATCATTGCTTCATACCTCATTTTACATTCATACTTGTCTAAACTTGAGTCAAAAGGTCACTTGCTTGTCCTCATCATACTTTGTCACTACATACTACAACACTTTGTTAAGTGGTCCCTCATCAAGGTTTCTTACCTTTGGGTCTCATTTGGTCTTACTTAGAGTCAAGGTCAGCTTACCTCATCAAGAGAAACTATCCTCTCTTTGGAAGTCACACCTACTCTACTACGTACATACTTGGTCTTACACTTTGGACATTGCAAGTAAACTTCAGATTCATTTACACTCCATACAACTCTTGGTCTTACATACTCTTGTCATTCTTGTCTAAGATTCTCACATATTGCTAAACACCTAGTTCATGGTTGAAACCCATCTTCAAAAATCTAGGAGAATAGCTAAAGAAGCTCAAGGGTCCATAAACATGAGTTCTTATGAGTATGACAATGATGTCTTCTACAATCCTGAGCACACTACATTACCAGACATGAATGTTTATAGACACAATCCAAATATGGAAAGCACAAACGCTATACACAACGCTACACACAATGACAATGTTGACAATTCTTCAATACTATCAGCAGACATACAAGAATCTATAATGGATCCTCAATTCAATAGATTGGTTGAAGAGATAATGAGGAGAGATCGTCAATACTTTCTAAACATGATGGCACAAAGTGGAGCTAAAATACCACATGATTTTGACTTATCTCAACTTATGGAAAGTAGACCTTCACAACAAACTCAACCAAATAGTGGAGGACCCAATAATATGATGCCGGAGTCACCATCAGTTTTGCTTCAGAAACCAGCAATCCCACATACACAAGCTCAAATACATGATACTTACACTCAAAGACCATCATGGAGGCCTTATGTTCAAACACATGCTCAAGATATGGGTCAACCAAGACAAATGGATACTCAAGGACTTCCTCAAAATTTTGACACAAGAAGACCTCATGCCAAAATTGGGGGCAACATAATGGAAAATGAAAGGCCCATTGAATATGGTTTATATACACAAAATAGATATGGGGTCCCTCAACAAGAAATTATGCCAAGTGCTCCATACATGTCACAACAATATAGACCTCCATATGGACATGTCTACGATCAGTATCATCCATATATGCAACAAGCTCCTCCTCAAATGGGTGTTTCAAACATGGGATATGCTACAAGAAATCCATCTCCTCCCAAAAATAATTTGGAGCAACAAATCAGAGATCTACAAAAGAAAGTGGAAGACATGGGCACATCAAAACCCACATATACTATGAGAGATATATGCCCTTATCCCTTTGATAAGAGCATTCCAATGCCTCCGTTTCCTCCACACTTTGCAACACCGAAATTTGACAAATATAGAGGGAGAGGAGACCCCAAGGCACACATAAGACAATTCTTCACAGCTTGCATTGAGGTAGCGGCAGAAGAAACATACTTAATGAGGTTGTTCCCACAGAGCTTAGGAGATCAAGCGATGGAATGGTTTTCTCAATTACCTCCTGGTATTAAGTCATGGGGCGACTTGGCAGAGGCATTCATCCAACATTTCTCTTACAACATTGAAACAGATGTCTCAGTTACTACCTTGTGCAACACGAAACAAAAAGAAGGAGAATCTTTTGCGTCATTTTTACAAAGATGGAGAAACTTAGCTAGCAGATGCTCTTGTGAAATCCCGCAAAAACAAATGGTGGAAATGTTCACACAAAATGTTAACAAGGCTATTGGCTATGATCTCAGAAAAGCTTGTTTGTCTACATTTAAAGATGTCATTGAAAAGGGCCTAGCAACAGAAAAGGTCTTAATTGAACAAGGAGTTATCAAACTATTCAAAGAAAACAAAGAGGACTTCAAAGGAAAGGACAAACCAAAATTTTGGAACAAGAACAAGAACACAGTTAATGATGGTGTTGTTGATGCCAACACAGTGAGACCCAAGGTTGTCTTTTCTGGATCAAATTCTACCAACAATCAAGTAAACAATCAAACGGCTGCTAAACCACGAAGGAAGTACACTCCATTGGGAGAACCACTTGAATCAGTATTCAAAAAGCTTGTAGCAAACAAAGTGATCACGGTCCCAGATTTTCCTCCATATGAACCAAAGGTAAAACCGAATTGGTGGAATGATGATGAATATTGTGAATTTCATAAGAGCAAGGGTCACAAGACAAGTAATTGCCATCGATTGAAAAACATTGTACAAGATCTCATTGACAGAGGAGATATTGAGATTGAGGGACATTCATCTAACCAAGAGCATGAGGTGTTTAAGGAACCATTCCCAAAACATGACAAGGGAAAAGGCAAAGTCACAGATGATTAAGATAATTACACCAGAACATCTTACAATTATGATTCCACTATTAATCACATCTCAATGGACAATCATATTTCTACCATTACTATCAAAAATAAAAATCCTGAGAATCCTCCTCAGCAACCTAAAATTGTCCTAAAAGGTGTGGGATCTTCGTCCACATCTACCTCTGAATGTCATGTTACAACCCGTCGAGGTAAGATCACATTGCCAGGTACCTCTACTAAGAATACCAATCTTTCGTCAACTAAGCCTGAGTACGATCTTGTAGAGCAATTAGGGAAAACACCCGCACTTATCTCTATTCTTGAGCTCTTACGCATATCTCCTGCACATAAAGCTATCCTTGACAAAACCTTGAGAGATACTGCTGTCCCTACCGATCTGAACGTGGATCAGTTTCAAGCCATGGTGGGATACCTATCTATTCCACACTCCCTCACATTCACAGAAGCCGATGACGCCTCCATAAGTCAGCCTCATAATGCACCTCTACATATTGAAGCCTTCATACATAAACACCGAATAAAACGAGTCCTGATAGATGGAGGAGCAGGTCTTAATATTTGTACATTGAGCACCATCAGACAATTGGGATATTCTGACAAAGCTGTGAATGCTACAAACCAAATCACTATTAAGGCTTATGATGATGAAGAGCGTTCGTCCAAGGGCACAGTCATCTTACCACTAAGAATAGGGCCAGTCACAAAGGACGTGATTTGTCAAGTCCTGGATCTAGACCTCACATATAACATATTGCTAGGACGTCCGTGGATTCATGAAATGAGAGCAGTTCCATCAACGTACCATCAGTGCATAAAATTTCCTCATAATGGAGTCGAGGTAACAGTCAATGGTGATCCAAATCCATTCATATATTGCAATAACTTGAGATCACATACTGAGATTATCATTCCCAGCAATCGTGAGGCTACTCCTTCTTCAGCATATATTGATCCTGAGTCATTAAAGCCCTCGACATCCAAACAAGGTGAACTTAGAGCCAAGTTTCAAGACAAAGGCATGGGAGAATACACTCTGAATCAAACAATGTTCTTACGACAAGTCATGAACTCCCCCAAGGAATATGGGAGACCACATCCTAATAAGCAAATCTCCATCATGCTCTTCAAATGGGATCCTACCGTCTTTCAAAAATGGGGCGAACTAGAGGAAGAAAGTTTATATAAAATGCTATATAAGGACGCTGAAGATGATACACATGATCAAATTATAATACCCTGTGAAAACTATGGTAAAGGTTTCAAAATTCTGCAGAGATTCGGGTATGATGGAAAAAGTCCTCTCGGACTACGCAAAGAAGGTGTCATGGAGCCTCTACAACCTGAGCTAACTACAAGAAGGGAACGCTCTAAGGGGCTTGGTTTTCTAAATTCCAAGATTCAAAACAAGAGAACAAAACAGATATGGCGAGTCAAAGTGGCTGAAGTTCAACAAGAGGATAATTATTCCACAGACTCCAATGAGTGGGAATGGGGTTCAGACAAATCCTCCAGCGACTATGAACTTAATGAGACATTTAGAGAGCCAGATGAACCTACAGAGGAGGAGGAGTTTTACAAGAAATTCAGAGTTGGTCAAGAACCGACCCATAAGGATCCCGCACAAGCTTCATTTCAGGGCCCTAGGTCAGGATCACATAGGATGAGGACACATGTCCCTGAGGGTGCTACTAGTGATGATAATTTGGACTCACTCACGATCGACACTGATGAGGAGAGTGCCATTGACGACCTCGATGACTACCTTGACATACCTGAATATAACCACATCTTCACTATTAGCCTTGCGGACTCTAAAAACACTAAAGACCTTCCCCTCGTTCACCCCCAACTCATTGACTGGGATCAGGATGGACCACCACAGTTTGATACATTTCAAAATGACGAAGCTATTGTTGATTATCTTGGCATTCGCGATGATCTTCCTATTGGAGACCATAAAGCAGGATACGCCATAGAGCTAAATAACATGGCATACTTTGGTGAGGGTGTCGGGCCTTCTAGTCGCAAAAATGTGAAAATAAAGACAAAACAAGGGTCTTATGGCGAAAACCACACTGTGGCGCTCTCTGACTCTAAAAAAGTAAAAAGAAAGGACGTATCTGAGGGTGAAAACCTCTCTGAGGCGCCCGAAGATGGAAGGCTTGACATTCTCCCAGCATCATACGAGGAAAAATCATCCATGTTGGTAGAGGAGACTATAAAGACAAACATTGGTACAGCAGAGGTTCCACACAACATATTTTTGGCTCAATCATTGACAGAGGCCGAGAAAACAAGGTTCATAAGCTTCTTTAAGGAACGACAAGTCAACTTCGCATGGTCTTATGCTGATATGCCTGGACTAGACCCCGACTTAGTAATGCATCATTTAACAGTCAAACCGGGGGCAAAACCAGTAAAACAGAAATTGAGGAAAATGCATCCACAGGTGGCATTGCTAGTCAAGGCAGAGCTGGAGAAATTACTAGATGTCGGATTCATACGCCCAATTGATTATCCCGAATGGATTTCCAACTTAGTACCTGTTAGCAAACCAGATCGCAGCATCCGAATATGTACAGACTTCAGGGATATCAACAAGGCTTGTCCGAAGGACGATTTCCCATTACCAAACATTGATTTAATTGTTGATCTCACAGCAGGCCATGAGATGTTATCTTTAATGGACGGATTCTCTGGATATAATCAGATCAGGATTGCACCTGAAGATCAACATAAAACATCATTCACTTGTCCATGGGGAACCTTCTGCTGGAATGTCATGCCCTTTGGGCTGAAAAATGCAGGTGCCACGTATCAACGAGCCATGACTACTATCTTCCATGATCTCATGCATGTAAAGGTGGACGATTATGCCGACGACCTTTTGGTTAAATCAATAGACAGAAATACACACTTGGACATACTTTCAGTTGCTTTTGATAGGCTGGAAAAATACAAGGTAAGATTAAATCCAAAGAAATGTGTCTTTGGAGTAACCTCCGGGAAGCTCCTAGGATTCATTGTGTCTAAAAGAGGAATAGAAGCAGATCCAGCAAAAGTCAAGGCTATCTTGGACATGCCGCCACCCAAGAATATCAGTCAACTTCGGTCTTTACAAGGGAGACTCCAGTCCATACGAAGATTCATAGCACAACTTGCAGATAAGTGTAATCCTTTCCAGCACTTGCTACACAAAAACATTAAGTTCAAATGGGATGAGAACTGTCAACAGGCTTTTCAGGCACTTAAAGACTATCTTTTGAACCCGCCAGTTTTGATGCCATCAATTCCGGATCAACCATTGCTACTTTACATATCAGCTACTCCAACAACACTGGGGGCACTACTAGCACAGCAAATATCTGACGGCAAGGAAAAAGCAGTCTACTATATCAGTCGCACATTGGTGGGATATGAGCTAAACTACACACCAATTGAGCGTGCATGTCTCGCTGTGGTCTTCGCTTCACAAAAATTACGACATTATATGCTCACTCACAAGACCAAGTTGATTGCCAGAATTGATCCACTAAAATATCTGCTCAACAAAGCTACACTTACTGGGCGACTGGCCAAGTGGGTAATGATTTTGAGTGAATTCGACATTGAATACGTGGACAGAAAAGCCATAAAAGGACAAGCCATTGCAGATCAACTGGCAGATGCTCCCATGATAGATGATGTTCCTCTACAGTCAGAATTTCCCGATGAGTCCATTCTAACAATATCACCTGCAAAGCCATGGCAACTATACTTTGATGGCTCATACACACAGCATGGGGCAGGAGCGGGTATACTCTTTATAACTCCCCAAGGTGATTCTATACCAAAGTCATACCGCCTATCATTTCCTTGCACCAACAATATAGCGGAATACGAGGCATTAACAACTGGGTTAAGAATAGCAGTTCAGTGGAAGATCCAAGAACTTCGGGTTTTTGGGGATTCTCAACTTGTCATCCGTCAAGCAACTGATGATTATCAAACAAAAGATGAAAAGCTAATGCCTTACAAACAACTGGTAGATGATCTGAAACAACACTTTGCAAAGATAGAGTTTGAGCAGATACCAAGAGAACAGAATCGCACTGCTGATGCCATGGCTACAATTGCTTCACTCATTGACCTACCGCAAAATGAGACCTGTTATGAGTTCTTGGTTGACAACCTGCTGATTCCGTCATATGAGATCACTCCTACGGAAATGATATGTGTCGTTGGTCCTGAATCCCAGTTATATGGTTCCATATTCACATACCTTCGCGACAACATCTTACCTCCCGATTTATCAAACAACCAACGCCGCACTTTCATCCGCCAATCCTCCCGATACGTTATCCTAGCTGATATCCTATACCGACGAGGTCTAGATGGCACCCTCCTTAGATGTTTAGAGAGTGACGAAGCTCAGATTGCGTTACGAGAAGTGCACGAAGGGATATGTGGTCCACATACTAGTGGTCCTACCTTGGCCAAGAAACTCATCAGGACTGGATACTACTGGCCTACGATGGAAAAAGATGCATATCAGTTTGTCAAGAGGTGTAAGCAGTGTCAAATTCATGGAGACCTCATACATGCACCAGCACAGGAACTACAGCCACTTGCATCTCCTTGGCCCTTTTGTCAGTGGGGACTCGATCTCATAGGCAAGATTCACCCTCCTTCTTCCAATGGACATAAATTCATTATCACAGCCACAGAGTATTTCACAAAGTGGATTGAAGCCGTGCCTCTCACACAAGTTACTGGGAAACAAATCGCTACTTTCATCCTGAACTACATCATTTGCCGATACGGGATTCCTACTTCCATTATCACCGATAACGGGCGTCCTTTCAAGAACCAGGATGTTCGTGAACTCTGTGAGTGCTTCCATATCTCTCATCATTTTTCCACACCATATTACCCCCAAGGTAATGGCCAAGCTGAGGCGTCTAACAAAACAATTCTCAAAATACTTAAAAAGACAGTCGACGACGCTGGCCGTAACTGGCATGTCCAACTCAATCCCGCACTTTGGGCCTATCGTACCAGTGTCCGCACACCTACAGGGGCTACACCTTACTCACTTGTCTACGGTGCTGAAGCCATCTTGCCTATTGAGGTCGATTTACCTTCTTTACGGGTCTCCTTGAGAAACATAATCAACGATGAAGACTACAGGGTCTCTCGCTTACAAGAACTAGAACTGCTGGAGGAACGACGACACACTGCTTTTAATCATCTCAAGGCTTACCAACAACGAATGAGTCGCAGTTACAATCACAAGGTCAAGCCTCGCACATTTGAGGTAGGTGACTTAGTCCTCAGAGAGAACCCCAAGAATCAGCAAGAGAGAGAAAAGAAGGGCAAATTTGAACCCAACTGGCTTGGTCCTTACATCATCACAGCAGTATATGGATCTGGGGCATATCAGCTCTCAACTACAGAAGGGGAATCTTTGGAGGATCCTATCAACAGCATGCACCTTCGCAGGTTCTACACATAAGCTCTTTTTGAGTATCCTAATGCAAAAATTCAAAAAAAAAAAAAAAAAAAAAAAAAAAAAATCGTTACTTGGTGAAAACCTGGCAAACAGGCGCCTTGTGACAACAAAGAAAAAAATTGAAAAATCGAGAAAAGTAAAGAAAAATAATTTCGTCCAACGGTGAAAACCACTTCGGTGGCGCCCTGGGCAAGTACCATGGTGAAAACTGGGTCACCAGCGCCATGCGTAGAGACTTTGCTCCTCCCTCTTACAGGATTCTCTTTCATCTTTTCACTTCGCACACACTCACGACCAATTCACTCACAATAAACTTACCCATTCCCATCATGGCTTGTTATTGATCTACCCAAGATTGGTTAACCATTCATAATAAACCCTCCCTTTTCACTCCCTTTCCATCCATAATAAATCAGATCCTATCTGTGACTACGGCCAATTCCTACGTCTAGTAATGGGTGTGGAACTGAGAACATCACATGTTTCGAGGAGTACAGTTTCTTCTAGTTTCCTTCAAGTCTATCCGCGCACAATCCGCAATAAAGCAACATTTGCATCGCAAATCCGCAATAAAGTTTCATCTTCTCCGCAATAAAGTATCAGTTTCATGGAATCGGTCAGTTTCAGATGAGACGCAGCAGCAACAATGAGCTTCAACAAAATCAAATCTTTCAACAGACTCAGACAACATATGGTTCAGTGCTATCTATCCTTTTTGTGAAAGTGAACATTGTGACCACAATCAAAATTTGACTTATACAAGTGACAAGAGACACAAACTTGAGGACTACAGTGGATGTTGGTGTCGAGTCTTGGTTTTCTTTTGGTTTTATCTTTTTGGTGACATGTCTTTTAGCTTTTCCAGGATGTCTTTGACTAGAGATTCTATCTCCAGGATGTCTTTGACTAGAAAGGCGAGGATGGGGTATCGTCACCTACTTGCATTTGCTGTCTGCGGATTGTTTTTTAGTAATGCTATGACTTGTCCAAGGATATGAGGACACTGTGAGTCTAGTATGAACTGGGGCATTTCTTGTTTGTGACTGTCTTATCTCCATGCAAACAGGTACAATGACTTTCTGGGCCGAACATATGCCCCGATTGTCATAACCTATTCTGCCATAATAAAGCTCAATGATGATAACGCACAGGAAGCTCTTTCACGTTCATATCTTCTGTCTTCCATCCCCCTTTCTTGATTGACTTCCATTGTCCTTCTCGAGTCCGCGTAGCCCGCTATCACATGACTGAGTATAATGACACACCAAAAACATTTGCATTTCATATAGTTGCACCTGCATCACCACATATAAGCATTTCATACATACATATAGATAGTACAATTGCATCACAACAATTTACATTTGCATTATCATATTCATTTGCATCACATACATTTTCATTTGCATCATGCATCACATATACAACATAAAAGAACAAAAATATATGGCATTGCATCATATAAGCATCCATATCATAAAACATACATCACATAAGAACATCTCATCACATAAGGTACACATGCATATAGCTGCCGCAAAAGATGAATCATCTCATATATATAATCAAATGTGTCATAATACAATGATGTCAAAAGAATCATATGGCTACAAAAGAATCACCCGCAGGTGTCTACAATACAACAATGATACATCTACTGATACAATGGGAGCCCACTATAGCTATGAGGAACTCCCTCCCTCGGAGCCGCCTCGCCTCGACGGAGTCTGAGCTATAGATGGACCTGCCCCAAGATCCCCCTGTCCCTCCGGTGGTGGTGGAGGCCCCATAACCCCACCGCTGGATGCCTGTCTCCTGCGGCTCCCTCCCGTAGCCGTCGCTGTGCGCGACGATCTCTGGAAGCTCCTAGCCCACTGCTCTGCTGGCATGGCTGCATAATATAGATCCCTCCAGTAGGCGATCTCCTCTCCGGCTCGCAAAACATATGCGTAGCCTGCCCCTGCATCCTCTGCTGCTCGCCTCCCTGCCCTCAGAGCTGTCTCGGCCTCGGTATATCTCTGGATGGCCTGATCCCTCTCCCGCTCTGTATCTCGGACCCTGATCCTGAGGTGGTTCCTCTCTCGAACCAAATCCTCAATCTCATCTGCCTGGCCCTGGCAGATCTCCCGCAGCCTAAGCACCTCATCCTCCTCGGAGTCTCCGCTCTCCGTCCCTGCTTGTGGCTCCTCCTCTACAAGTGCCTGTCCCTGTGCCTCTGCCTGCACCTGTCCCTGTGCCTGTATAGGTACCTGTGGCTGTACCTGTCTCTGTCCCTCTGGCTGCACTTGTCTCTGTCCCTCTCTGGGACCCTGTGCTGCTGGCACCTGTAGGGGCAGTCCACCCCGTCCTCTCACCACTGGAGCTGCTCTCTCCTGACCTCCCTCCCTCCGAGGTGCTACCCGTCTCTCTCCCACCACTCCCCTCCGCCTCCGCCGGCCCCTACCTCCATCCCCTCCTCCCTCATCATCCTCTCCTCCACCCTCTCCATCCACTGGCTCTGCTGGATCTGTCAACCTAGGAAATGGATGCTCTGCCCAGTACGCAGAGTACTCTGCGTCCATCCCTGCATCATCTACCTCTGGCCACATGTCCCATGGCATCGGCATCATCTCCGCTAGCTGCATAACTGCCTGATCATATGATAGCAGTGGGCCAAACTGCACCTGATCTCTGACCGTACGGGCATACATGCCCGAGCCTCGGGGCATCCTCTGAATCCTGCCATACTGCCTGCATACCCTGTCCACCAGCTGTCTCTCTAATATATAGGGCGTCCGCCCAATCAAGTACCTGCTCCGGAAGGTGTAGGGCAGCTCCAGTGCATCGTCCTCCCACTCCTCGCACCCCAGGTATGGCCTCCAGATCACCATGTCAATGTCATCAATGACTCTCCTCCAGTGCTCCAATCTCCCAATCCGAGGCTGGGATGTAATCATCGCATATAGGTGCACAAAACTCTGTCCCTGTCCTCTGCCTCTGAAATGAATAGGCCGTGTGATGGGAAGGTGCTCATAGGCCCACACCTGCAAGAGAGTCACACCGCAGCCCAACCCCACTGATCCATGGTATACAAACTGATGCAGCTCATAATACAAATGTGCTAGGACACATGGCCCCCATGCATACCTAGTGTGCTCTGCCATCAGCGTCTCCAAGGCCCCTCCCCAGCCCACTGCCAATCCTCGTGTGGCCCTGTCTGGACACAAGTATCCACTGATGACTCCCCCAACAACTGCCGGCAATGCTAATCCTGTGGCAGTCATGGTGTCCCAGGCTACATGTCCTGCTCGCATCTCCAACTCAGGATCCTGAAAGACCCGTCTCAAGGCCTCCCTGTCACTGTCACGGTCGTAGGGGATCAACTCTCCATCAATGGGAACATGTAATATCCTGTATACATCCTCCAGTGTCACTGTCATCTCACCCATCGACAGGTGAAATGTGCATGTCTCTGAGTGCCATCTCTCGGCCAACGCAGTCAGCAACCCCATGTTTGCCCGAAACTCGGGCACATAGAGCATATGTGTGAGGCCCATCTCCTCAACGGAAATCATGTCCTGGATAGACAACTCTGGTCGCAACCTCTGATTCGATGGGAATCTCTCCCGTGACTCCAACATCGGCAAATACTCCTGCAGTCAAGCAAATCAATCTTGTTAGTTATCGTGGCATTCACTGTTTATCACAAAATGCTACTTGCTACCTAAATGCACATGGCTATCTACCCTAGTGACACTCACTGTTCATCACAAAGTGTTGCTATTTATCCTAGTAGTGCTCCCTGTTCATCACAAAGTACTACGTGTGTGACATTCCCTGTTCATCACAAAGTGTCACTCACATTCGCACTCCCTGTTCATCACAAAGTGCTGCATATCCTGGTGCTCCCTGTTCATCACAAAGTGCCTTGATCTATCCTAATCTTCCTAGAGGACCTGCTTGAGTGTATCCTCTCAGCAGCTTATCCAATCGACAGCGTATGTTCATCACAGAACTGCCGATTTGACCTAACGGACTAAAACCATGCATTTAAACACACAAACGCACGGTTTCAACACACACGCGCTTTTAACTCATAAACGCGCTTATAGACTGCATAAACGCGCCTCTGCAACACAGACGCGCTTTCTGAACACAAACGTGCCTATGCCAGACACAAACGCGACCAGGGAACACAGACGTCCCTGCATGACATAAACGCTACTAAAAATCACAGACGCTGCTGAATTTCACAAACGCGTCCGCAATCAACACAAACGCGGTTCCAGGCACAGACGCGCCTGGACCCGACACAGACGCGCCTGTTGGACACAGACGCGCCTGGCGCCGACACAGACGCGGTTGCGCGTTTTTGCACTTTTAAACTACCCTATTTCTAGCACATTTATTGCTCCTAAACATGCATTTATGACAAAACTCGAAATGCGTGAAAGTACGAGGAGGTTTTCGGGTACTTACCGGCTCTCCTGCATCGGCTGGTCGCTGGAATCGGCGGACACGATCGAATCTATGAACGAATGCCATCGCTGCTGACTGCTGCTGCTCTTTTCTCGCTCTGCACTGTGATCTTCTATGGGTGTGGATGACAATGAGGATGTCTTTTGCCCGTGGTCTATCTTATAGCCTACCCTAGCCCTCGCCCTCATTTCCCGAGTCAGTCTTCCTCATCCCGTGACTTTGTCACTTTATCCAATCAGTCCATTCTATCCCATCTTTCTTATCGAGAGATTGTCTGCAATCTTTCCAGACTTTTTCATCCAATCTCTCGAGGGGGCATATCATTCCCATCTTGGGGCAACTCTGTATCAGTTCATCTTATCTTCTTTGAAACAACGCGACAAGCCGCATTGTCTCAAAGAGGGGCAAAATGTAGACACCCAAAATTGTCATGTCTAATTAAATAAATATTTTATTTATTTAATTATCTAAGCCTAATTCTTCTATTAATTAAATAAATTTTTATTTATTTAATTAATTCATTTATCCTCTTCTAGCCTTATTTCTCATTTAAATAAATACATTTATTTATTTAAATTATCCCTTTCCTAAATTAAATAAATATTTTATTTATTTAATTGTCCTACTTCTTCTATTAATTAAATAAATCTTTATTTATTTAATTAATTCATTATCTTTTTCTACACATGACACATGTCATTCATCTCTTATTTCCTACACTACCTACCCCTTTCATTATTTTGGTATTTCTTATACCTACCCTCTAATCCTAGCCGACCTCTTTTTTACACCTCTCAATCTTAACCCTCCATTTCATATTGTGTCTTCTATTTAAGGAGATGCTTTCTTCATTATCAAACCCTAATGAGACAACCCTAACTACTGGATCAATTGACTACACTACAATTCTACTTGCAACCACATTCCGTTCTTTGTTGAGCTCTTGTGCATACAAAAATCTGAGAGCAAGCATATCAAACAAGATCAATGGAGATAGGAAGAATGGAGATCAAAACCCTAGTGGACATGTGATGGTATAATCTTTGTGATTTTTGAGTTATTTTGCATTGTCTTAGGTTATCTTCATATGTTATGGTGGATCTTTGTTCATTGTTGGATTAGGGTTTGGTGGTTGAATCCATTTTAGTCTTTCAATATTGTTGTTTATTGCTATCCATTTTCACCATATACAGAAGGTAATTGCTCCTAACTGTAATATAGACAATAAAGATTCTTTAGGACAACTTGATAGTTTGTGTAAATATATCACAGAGAATATTGAGAAAATAAAGGAAGATACATTGAAGGACAAAGTATAAATTGAAAAGAAAAAATTCTTTGAAGATCAGATAAAGAAGTGTACTAGGGAATTTGACACACTTCTACCGGAACTGTGTAACTTATTGAAAGAGTACAAAACTCTGTACAAAGACACCTGTAAGACAAACTTTTTGATAGTAGACATAGATAAGAAAATAAGCAAGGTACAAGATGAAATCAATAAACTTGCTGATAATTTTGTTAACTCACCTGATACATTATCAGTTTTTGAGCAAAGGATAACAAATAAGGAAAACTATTATATACCTTGTACAAGATGAAATCAGTAGACATAGATAAGAAAATAAGCAAGGTACAAGAGAAAAAAAGACTAGTAAAGTTGAGCAAAACCTATTACCCGCCTAGGGCTTTTGCCAAACCCTGGCGGGAAATTCTCTTTGTTTTAATGCGATATATAACTCTAGATGGTAGGTTTACGAAAGTCTATGGGTATCATTTTGTTCTGTTAAACCATTTTAGGCATAATGATAAGGTGAATTTTCCTTATTTCTTGCTTTGCTCAATGAATGCCTCCCTAAAAGCCTACAAAGAGAATCCTCTGGGCGATACCGCAATGCACCAAGGTCTTATGGTCCTCATTTATGACCATTTAAAGGCTAATCAAATTAACCGGATGCAGCTCTCTATGGACTCTGAGGAAGATATGTCTGATTCTGCTTTTTCGGAGGAGGAGGAATCCGACAATGACTCCTCATCTGATAATGAGGATAGCTCTGATGACTCAGAGCATGAGAGTAGTAAGAAGAGGAAATCAAGACCCTTATCTTCTAAGGGAAAAAAACTTCAAGAAAACCCTTGATCAGCATCTCTTCGAAAGAAGAGGATTCAGATTATTCTGAGGAGAAGAAGAACCCTAAGGGGTTGCTAAAGAAGAAAAGTAAAAACCAAGCCCAGACTCGGAAGAAGCATAAGAAAAAAGAGGAGACTGGCAAGGAACCAGAAGCTGACAAGCAAGCTAGGACCCTAGAAGCCGAGTACAGCTTGGATAAGGAGACAATGGAAGAGACTCTCAGGGCTGCCGACACTATCTCCGCCCTCCATATCCCTAAAGATGAACAGGTAACCCTTGGAAAAGTGACTCCCTCTTCTGGCCCTCCTCCCGAGGCCTTGAATGGTTTTATGAAAATGATTGAATGGCTCATTGATGGGTGCAAGAAAGCTATGGATGAATATAAAAAACTATGCAACAGAGTCTTGATTCTGGAGACAAAACTCTGTACAAAGACACCTGTAAGACAAAAATTTTGATAGTAGACATAGATAAGAAAATAAGCAAGGTACAAGATGAAATCAATAAACTTGCTGATAATTTTGTTAACTCACCTGATACATTATCAATTTTTGAGCAAAGGATAACGAATAAGGAAAACTATTATATACCTTGTCCAAGATGAAATCAGTAGACATAGATAAAAAAATAAGCCTGGTACAAGAGAAAAAAAGACTGGTAAAGTTGAGCAAAACCTATTACCTGCCTAAGGCTTTTGCCAAACCCTGGCGGGCAATTCTCTTTGTTTTAATGCGGTATATAAATCTAGATGGTAGGTTTACGAAATTCTATGGGTATCATTTTGTTCTGTTAAACCATTTTAGGCATAATGATAAGGTGAATTTTCCTTATTTCTTGCTTTGCTCAATGAATGCCTCCCTAAAAGCCTAAAAAGAGAATCCTTTGGGCGATACCGCAATGCACCAAGGTCTTATGGTCCTCATTTATGACCATTTAAAGGCTAATCAAATTAACCAGATACAGCTCTCTATGGACTCTGAGGAAGATATGTCTGATTCTTCTTTTTCGGAGGAGGAGGAATCCGACAATGACTCCTCATCTGATAATGAGGATAGCTCTGATGACTCAAAGTATGAGAGTAGTAAGAAGAGGAAATTAAGACCCTCATCTTCTAAGGGCAAAAAACTTCAAAGCAAACCCTTGATCAACATCTCTTCGGAAGAAGAGGATTCAGATTATTCTGAGGAGAAGAAGAACCCTAAGGGGTTGCTGAAGAAGAAAAGTAAAAACCAAGCCCAGACCCGGAAGAAGCATAAGAAAAAAGAGGAGACTGACAAGGAACCAGAAGCTAACAAGCAAGCTAGGACCCTGGAAGCCGAGTACAGCTTGGATAAGGAGACAATGGAAGAGACTCTCAAGGCTGCCGACACTATCTCCGCCCTCCATATCCCTAAAGATGAACAGGTAACCCCTGGAAAAGTGACTCCCTCTTCTGGCCCTCCTCCCAAGGCCTTGAATGGTTCCAAGAAACCTATGGATGAATATAAAAAACTATGCAACAGAGTCTTGATTCTGGAGACCATTAATATTGGAGAGGGGAATACAATGGCTGACTATATCGAGGACCTAAAAAACACTATTGCTAAAGCGGAAGACATTAGAGATTCTTTTAACCCCAGGTTTGAGAAGATTGAAAAGGAGATGCTGGACAGAAAAAGCCTTGCGGAAACTAGTGAAAAAACACTCTCGGATATAGTCACCAAAGTGGAAAAAATTGAGGAGTGCCTTAAGAATATTGCGGAGCAGAGCCTTAGTATTCTGAAAATCTCAGCCAATAATACTCATACCCTCATCAGTAAGCTTGATGACGACAAGGAAATCCAGGAAATTGATCTGGACGCTGAAGGAACAGGGGAAGCTCAAGGCCCTAGAACCCGCACTAGAGGCAAGAGGAAGGAAAAGAAAGTGAATAAGGATCTAGAAGAGCTGAAAGCTGATGGGGCAACCTATGATGAGCTGGTGATAAAGGCAGAGGATCTGCTAAAGAAAATTGCTATGTAGTGTCTCCTTGGTTTCTTTGCTGTGTTTTGTTGTTTTGTTGTTCTTTCTGTTCGCTGGTCTTTTGGCCAGTTGCTATGTATGTGGACTTTAATTCCTTTTGCTTCTCTTTTTCTTTCTATGATGTAATGGTTTCGGGTCCTTAAAACCTATTTTTTAATCAATCAAAACAAATTTTGAGGAAGAGTTACTTAAATTAGAAAGAGAAAAGGAGAGAATAGTGAATAAGGCAAAGCATCTAAGATTAAAACTGAGTCCAAGATTGGACTATCTAGCATCATTGCTGAAGGAAATATCTGAGGCACTGATACAGGGACAGAAAACACCGACAGAGCATTTACAGCATCTCACTGGTACAGTTAAAAGAACAGAGATAGCAATAAGAGATAGTAAAAAATTTATGGAGAGTATAAACTTGATTTTGGCGGATCTATTTCAAATTGTAACTACCTAGTTACAAGGTTGAAACCACAAACTCTACTAACATCTTGACAGCCTTTGTCATTGATGCCAAAGGGGGAGTAGTGGTATGAGAAAATTCAATATCACAGGAATCATATGCTCAGGAGGAGCACACATTTTTGGTAACATTTTTGGACTTCACATTTTTTGATACACTTTTGAAATTTCTCATGAGTGTTGCCATCAATGCCAAAGGGGGAGATTGTTGGCATATGAACACTCCAATGAGACATTATATGTGATTGAAGGTTTTGCAATTGATGGCAACCTTACAATCCTATGGCACCGACAAGGCATTACACCAGCAAGGCATTACACCGGCAAGATAGTTCACCGGCATCAACAGATCACACTCTACACCGACACTGACACAGAGAAAGGAAGCATACCGACACAAAGGCCGACAGGATTTTTGTTATATTATATTTTGTTTATTATTGTAAAAACCTTGTAAGCCGACTTGGCAAGTTGTAAAATGACTCTTATATATAAAAGAGATCATTGTAGACATTTTGTAAGCAAGTGATGTAAGTGAAAAAGGAAGATATTAGGCAGACCTATTATGCAAAATATAGGTTAAAGGTTTCATGTAAAGAACAGAGCAGAAACCGGTACTGGATCAAGCATTATAGATGCTATTGTAAAACAGTACAAGATATTGGATTTGTATAATCCACATTGTAACTCAGTGAGACTTCCCATTGAGCATTGAGCTCTAGGCAATTGGCCTTCCTGCATGTGCAGGGCCCCTTTTGTAAGTAATATTCTCTTATTGGCCAGTAAGTGGATATTGTGGGTCACAAATCCCACCAAGGTTTTTCCCACACCAGGTTTCCTCGTTAAATCCTTGTGTCATGGTGTTCTTTTTATGTGGCAGTTTTTAATTCTGTTTATTTCATTATTTCTTGTATACTGGTACACTGTTATAATATGTTCTGCATGTTTTAAGTTGAGAAATTCTAATTACCGGTTAGATACTGATTCACCCCCCCCTCTCAGTATCTGTGAGTTTCCTAACAATTACTTCATCAAGCATCGGAGTAGCGTATTTCCCTTACTTCCGATAGTTATAGTCTCCCCGATAGATCCACCCTCTGTGGCATTCTACCCATTAGGCACGGGCATAACTCTAAAGATGTTTCTTTGGTAGCATAAGCTATCCTGATGAGTCTTTTTCACCTTACTCTCCTTATTGAGTTCCTTCAGTCTATCGTCATAGGCTTTCCCAATGAAGTCACTTTGTTTGCGTCGAGCTCATCTTCCTCATCGGGCATCGGGATGACCCAAAATGCATCTCCCTGACAATGTATGTTATCCCGATGAGTCTTGTTTCCTTTCTTGCTTGGTACCGCTTTACCGAAGAAAGTCTCTCTGATAAGGTCACCTTCTCCACTTGGTCCATTGGGTATCGGGGGTAACATAAATTAGGACCTCCCGATAACTTGATGTCACCACTATGAATAGATCGCCTCACCAGTTATTGGTAAGAGTTCCGCCGACAACCCCATCGAGTATCAGGATAACATTTTCTTCTCCTTGCCGATAGTGTATGTTACTCCGATGACTCTGACTTTATCACCATAACTTGCCCCGATGGATCTCCACTTAGTCACACTTTTTTCTGCTGTTCTCACTTTAGGAAACACCGTCGGCATGAGTTACTCTGATCAACCTACTCCTTTCTCCTTGGGCGAACTCATCAGGATGACTTATGCCAATAAGAAAAATTTTGTAATTTTTTACAAAAGAAGGCCCTCTTTATGGATGCAACTTTTAACAATCATACTGAAGGATTTCTCCCATACCATTTACCTATCTGAACATGCTCACAACCCTGCTCTATGCTGATTTTCCAAAGATGCTTTTGCAATGAGACTAATTGTGAAGATGTGGATTACCAGAATTCCATTTCACTCAACACTTCCCTTGAATATGCCCAAGTGATGCCTTTTTATGAAAACACTACAATCATGTCACCTGCACATACAATACAGCAATAAATGCTCCTATGATGGAATTATAAGCAAAAGCATCCATATATAGCACAAAAATATTTTGTAAAAATATGTGCTAACAGTGGCTCTTTCTAGGGATGCATGTTCTTTTTAGGGACATAGCAAGATCTCAGCTATCTCTGAAAAGAAGACCAAAAATTGAAAATTGAAAACACATAACAAAAAACAACAAAAAATTATAGTACTACGTTATATCAAATGTTATATCAAAAGAGATGAGTATATAGGAAAGTTTGATGCTAGGATATTCAACAAAGAGCAAGGCCTACTAGTGCTATAATAAGAGATTGAGAAAGATAGTAGAAAGTGCAAATGTGAATATGGATGAGAACCTTGGGAAAGAGATCGGAGCATGTGGTTATTATGATGATCAACATATTATTTTAGCCCCTATTTACCTTGAAGAGCCTAAGAAGAATGATCTGGTAGAGATTGTGAATCCAGATGTTGCTAGTGAAGGAGTGCAAGAACCTAAAAATCAGAACAATCAGAAGACTTCATGGTATGTAAGATTGAATCATTCTGAAAATCAGATTATTGGTGATAAAAATAAAGGTGTGATGACTAGAAGAAGGTTAGCTACTGAAGAAGTATGTTTGATTTCCAGAGTTGAACCTAAAGATGTTGCTAAAGCCTGTAAAGATGAAAGTTGGATGAGATCTATGGAAGAAGAACTATATCAGATTGAAAAGAATAACACTTGGGAACTTGTACCTAGACCTAAGGATAAGAATTTTATTGGTACTAAATGGGTATTCATAAATAAATTAAATAAAGTCGGTGAAGTTGTCAGAAATAAAGCTAGATTGGTCTACAAAGGGTATTCAAAGCAAGAAGGGATTGGTTATGAGGAGACTTTTTCTCTGGTTGCTAGACTTGAAGCTGTTAGATTGTTTCTTGCTTATGTTTCTTATAAAAATTTCAAGGTATATCAGATGGATATTAAATCTGCCTTTTTGAATGGTGATCTTGAGGAAGAAGTTTACATTGAACAACCTGATGGATTTTCAATGTCAGATGATGGAGACATGGTATGTGTAGTGTCATAAAATTGCACCCCTTGCAATTTTGACCATATTTTAGGCCCTTTACCTTGGTGAAATAATCTCCTATGCTTGATTGGGACCCATCTATGCCTCCACCATGGAACTCGGCCTCATTTCCACACTTTGCAACTTGTTTAGACCCTGTTTTGGGCCCCAAAAAATGGGCAAGACCATGGCGTGGCACCCTAGTCCTCCTTAAGACCATGGCATGGCACCATGATGTGGCACACTGGTCTTCCTTAGGATAGGGGTGCCACACCCTTGTCCTCCCTCTTTGTGTGGCCCCAAAATAGGTCCATCTGACCATTGGACCTAATTTTCTTCCTGGGGACTTAAATCCTTCGATGTCGACCTTCAGTGAGATGAAATTAATTATCCTAGCCAAGTACAAAAGGGGATCTAGTCCTCTCATTAGCATAAGGATAAGAAGCGAAATTCAAGAAAAAAGTCTTCATCAAGCATTCAATTCTTCAAGAATCCATCAAATTCTCTTCTTCATGTTGTTGGCATTTTGAGTTTGTTGACATTTTGCATAGAGATTGCATTAATGATATGTTGCCATTGATATCAATTGAACCGGTAATGGTATTCATGTTATTGTTGATATTGTTGTTTTTGATATTGGCTAGTAACTAGTAAGAAGAGCTTTGTGGAAGATGTTGTAAACCGATATGTAAAGTTTGTGAGTTGAACCAGTGAACTGGTGTAAAGGGTTAAACCTTTCTATGTAATGTAACCGGTAAACCCTATCAGTTGTTAAACCCTAACTGATCAAGTTTGTTGGTTTATTATCTGATAAGCGGTAATGATGGAGACACGTGTGATCATTGTATGAGGATATGTTCAAATTGTTTTGGCGCATTTGTTATTTTGTCTAGGGAAGCAGCAAAGTGTATTGTATCTAATGCACAACACATGATGAGTTACAAAGTCTAATGAAGCGGTGATCATGGAGTGGTTGGAATTTTCTTGAAGAATGTGAATAGATTGTCATGATTTCTAACAATCAAGATTGTACCGACTTGTTTGTAATCTTGATGATGAGAATTAGGTTTTTTTTGTGTTACCAACCTAATTGATTTGTATTTAAGGTCGATGAAGTTATTTATAAAGGTTGTTGGCAAGATTGATTGAAACCTGTTGAGTGTGTAGTTGCCTAACCTGTGAATGGATCTGCACTTTGACTGAAGGTAAATTGAAGCTTATAAGGATGTAATCAAGCAAATATAGTGCTACTCAGATAGATCAAGAAAACTTATTGTTTTCTAACAATTACAGCAAAAGTGAAATCCCCGGGTAAGCTCTAAAAAGCTTGGTTACTCATTCAATCCTCTAACAAGGTGGTCCATTAGCTAGGATTCTTAAATCCTCCAGCAAGGTTACTCCTAACAGGGTATTGTTCTTTTCATCAAGGCATATTTGTAAATCCCTTAACCGGGTGATTCCTAACTAAAATTAGTTCTTAATGGGACTTATTCAAAAGCTTTAACAGGCTTAGCTCCTAATAGGATGAACTTCAGAAGAGTTCAGATAGCTATCCTTGTGAGTCTCATCTCACCGTGGTTTTTACCTATTTGGGTTTTCCACGTATAAACATTTGTGTCAAGTGGTGAATGCTTTTGTGGTTGTGATCTTATTTGTTGATTTGGTTTAACTTCTGATAAGGCATGTTAAGTGGAAGGATTGAGAGATGAATACGTTGAGTTATTATTACGCATTGTTGATGTTTACAAGATTGAAGTTGTTTACTATTAAAGTTGTCATAATAGTTAAACTGGTTGATGTCAAGTATTCTTATGAATATTGATCTTGATTGAGATATATTTACTTTGTTTGATTGAGTTTGAGATTGGGAACTTTGTATCAGTTTTTCAATATACTGATTCAACCCCCCCCCCCCTCTCAGTATTCTACCAGATACTTATTCTTTCATCATACCATCAATTGGTATCAAAGCATCTCAGGTCCTCTTAATCTAAAAGCCTAACAACTTGAGGAAAATATCTTATAGATCATGATGAAGAAAGAAAGTTCAAAGTTCAAGAAAGATAACTATAGAATATGGAGTGACATAATGAAGATTTACATTAAGAGTCTTGGTAGTTAGTATTGGGATCATATAGGAACTAAGTATATTACACCTACTGGAATCCTGACTGATGTTCAGAAGAAAGAACAACAAGAAAATCACCAAGCATTAGAGGCTATTATCAGTTCCCTATCTAATGCTCAATATGTATATTTTCATGGTCTTGAAACTACATATGAAGTATGGAAGAAATTAGAAGATATTTATAGCGGTGATGAACATGTCAAGATTGCTAAAGAGGAAAGTTTAAGAGGAAAATTTAATGACATGAGAATGTCTGAAGGTGAGAATATCTAGCAGTACGGTCAAAGGATTAAAGAGATAGTTGGTGAGATAAAGAGTGCAGGAGGGAAAGTGGAAGATGCCACAGTAATTAGTAAGGTACTGAGAACCCTACTACCTGTCTATGCTATCCTAGTTGTAGCTATTCAGGAGCTGAAATCCATTGACAAGACAAAGGTAACTCTTGACTCTATTATTGGAAAACTTACTACTTTTGAACTAAATGGCTATGATGGTAGTGTATAGAAATCAGAATCTGCATTCAGAGCTTCTGTCTCTAACCCATTTGTGAGAAGAAGTAGAAATACCGGCCATAGCTATGAATCTAGATCCATCAGAGATGCTAAAGATGAAGACAGCTTAGTGGAACTTGAAGCATTGTTGGCAAAATGATTGCCTAGAGGCACTGGTAAATATAGAGGTAAGCTACCTTTAAAATGTTTTGCATGCAACAAGATTGGTCAATAGCAACAAATTGCCCTAATGATGAAAATGAATACAAGAGAGACAAATTTAAGAAGTACAAGGGTAAAGGCAAGAGAGATTGTCTTGTAGCTATTGACAGTGGTATTATTAATGAAGAATATGATGATGATGCTAGTGAAGATATTGTGTTTGTAGCTATTAAGGAAGAAATATCATATCAGAAGGCACTAGTATCCATAATGGATAACTTTGATGATTGAATCATTGATACTGGTTGTTCACATCACATGACCGACGATCGGAGCAAATTTCTTTCCTTGAAGGAATTTGATGGTGGTGTTGTCAGATTTGGCAATGACTCACCCTGTATGGTTAAAGGTAAGGGAGTTATTTCTCTTAATGGGAAGAGCAGTGTTGACGATGTCTATTGGGTTGAAGGCCTAAAGAACAATCTTTTAAGTGTGGCACAACTTAATGACAGAGGATACCCACTGGAGTTTAGAAATGGAATGTGCAAAATCTCTGACAACAAAGGTGAATTGATTGCAACCAGCAAATAGACCAAAGGTAATCTATTTCATCTCAATCCTAAAGTTAGCAACTGTTTGATTGCAAAAATAGATGATCGCTGGCTTTGGCATAGGAGATTTTGTCATATAAATTTTGACAATATTGTTAAAGTAAGCAAGTCTAAGATAGTAAGAGGTTTGCCTCAGCTAGACAAACCAGTTAATCCTCTTTGTAAAGAATGTCGGTTGGGAAAGATGACTTATTTAACTTTCAAGAGAAAGTCCTTCTCAGCAAAGCACTTGTTAGATTTGGTTCATACAAATCTATGTGGACCAATAAGAACAAGAAACATTCAAGGTGACAAATACTTCATGATCTTCACTGATGATTGTTCAAGGATGATGTGGGTCACATTCTTGAAGGATAAGAATGAAGCTTTTGGTAAATTCAAGGCATTCAAAGCCTTAGCTGAGAAAGAGAGTGGAAAAAAGATAAAATGTCTAAGAACAGATCAAGGCGGTGAATTCACTTATGTGGAGTTCACTAAGTATTGTGATGATAATGGTATCAAACGATAACTTTCTGCGCCAAGGACACCACAGTAGAATGGTATAGCAGAGAGAAACAATTGGTCAGTGGTTGAAGTTGCTAGGACTATGTTGATACAAGGAGGTGTAGCAAAAACATTTTGGAAAGAAGCTATAAGTACAGCTGTCTACACAATGAACTAAGTTCTGGTGAAAAGAGGTAAGGACAAGACCCCATATGAGTATTGGTATGGGAGATCACCTGATGTTAGCTATTTTAAGATATTTGGAAGCAAATTTTTTATTAAAAGAGGTGATACATAATGTTGGTGTAAATATATTCATTATGGATATTATTACACTTTACTTAAGTTAACTTAGGATAATGCATCTCTTCGTAGTTTGGATTTGAGACACTTAGGGAAGTGTGCACATAGGGATAGAGCTTGTAGGAGAAATTCCACCTTTTGTGGTCTTATTTTACTGTTACACTCCACAATCGGTGGGTCATCCACCTCTTGTGGAATATTATATTATTTCTCCTACCTACCCCTAGTATTTCTTACCTACCCTTGTTTCTCATTGAGCCACATGTCATATTTGTGTGCTCATACATCCATATGGCCTTGCCTATATAAGCAGGCCTATATTCATTGTATTGGTTAATCCAGTTGATCATTTTGCATATTGATAAGAATACAGTTTGTTCTTGTCATTCTATTGTCTCTCTTTTATGCTTTTCATTGTGCCCTTGATCTTGGCAAAATCCTACATGGTATCAGAGCTATTGGGGCTTCATTGATTAGTTTCTTGGAGACATTTTGGAGGCTTCTATTTTCGGAGTTGGGGATCTTCATTTTTTTGGGGCGTCGTACAGCGATTTGGACATCACCGTTGAATCCGGGAGGTCGTTTCCATAAATTTCAACTATAAAGTCGACCTATTTTGGTGAGAAATATTTTTCCCCATTTTGGCTATTATCGAACGGATTTCGAATTTTTTTTTCAAAAAAAAAAATAAAAATAAAAATTTTCGGAAAAAGCGATAAAAAAAAAATCAAAAATTTTTTTTGGGGGTCCGCAGACCCCCAACCCGTGCTTTTCGTACTCTATCATTGTTCTGCAGCTTTTTACGGGTTGCGCCGCCCATACTTCCCGATCTCTACGCTCGCTCCGGCCATGTACCCTGTGGTACTCCCACCAGTCTGTCCACCGGCCGGGCCCTGCCGCTGGTCAACATCCCGCCGACGGCACCTCTCCTCCCCGCCGCACAGCGGCCGCTCGCCCCGACGCTGCCCAAGCAGGTCCCACCGCTGTGTACTCTCCTCGACTGCCTTGCTCTGCACGCTACCGCTGCCACCTCTGGCAACCTCGGCTCCCGGCCCGCCGGAAAATCCCTCTCCAGCAAAGCCTTTCTTCCGTCGGCGACTACAAAACCGACAGACCCGCGCCGGCCACATGGCAGGCAACCACTGGCCCGCGGTCAACACCATATGTCCAATCATCTGCCACATCATCCGCCACGCAGAGCTGACGCAGACCGCCCAGTCAGCAGTCCGTATGGTACGGCAGCCCAATCAGCCTGTTCGTACAGTACGGATGCCCAATCAGCAGGGAGGCGAAGTTTTCGCGACGATCATACGATCGTCAAATTTAAGATAGTGAATTGCTAATGTCAGCACCACATCAGCAGCTTTTTGAAATTTTTCAACCCCTCTCCATTGAGCTTTTCAGTTTTGCAGTCCAACTTTGAAAGGCCATATCTTGCTCATTTTTGCTCCTTTTTTTGTGCAATTTTTTTTGAAATGGGCTAAAATTTCATGATCTTCGCAGTGGTGTGGTTATTTTCTGATTTTGGTCCATAGGTTTTTCAGAATTTTTGGATTCTCTCAGCTGTACCTGTCCAATCCTCAATTCTGCAACTTCAAAGGCCTCGTTTGAGCTCATATGACCTCCTTTTCAGGTGCCATTTTTTTTTAAAGTGCATGTTTTTTTGTCTATTTTCATAATCTATGATCAGATTTCAGAGATTTTGAGTGGAAATTTTACTTTTAGACATTGGTCTTATTCGGCCTGTTAGGTGCTTGTAATGTGCTTGGATCTTAGTTTAGATCTCTTGCATTATCAGTTTGAGTCTCTTTTGGCCTTATTGAGGCAGTTGTAAAATTGTAATCAGAAGTCTATTTTGCCATGTTTTGCAAGTGGCCCATTGTATACGCACTAATCATAAAGTGCCAAATCATCACTTTTGGGGGGGGTTCTTTGATTGAGTAAATTTGGGGGGGTGTCTTGTGTTATTGTGCCTCTCTTTGTGCTCTTTCCATTTTTTGTTGCAATGAGTCCTAATAAATTTCCACTTTTAACTCCACATAATTATGCATCATGGAAAATTAAAGTATGGAGTAAATTAATGGAAAAGGGTCTCACACATTACATAGATGGAACAATAACAGCACCACCTGTTCCTAAGGCTGATCCAAATGGTCAATTAGAATGGCTCACAAAGAATTGCATGGCTCTTGGAACTTTGCGCAAGTATGTATCAGATGACCTCATTTTTCACATTGAGAAGTGTAAAACAATCAAAGAGGTTTGGGATATGTTTCAGATATTGTATGGTCAAGTTGATGAAATCAGAGGCTATCAGATTGACAATGAGCTCACCAACTTGGATCCCAAGAGTTTTGATACAATCTGAGATTATGTCACTAAAACAAATGAGCTAAGAGCAAAGCTTAAGGATTGTGGAATTGACAAAAAGGATGCTCAGTTGATATTCAACTTGTTGGACAAGCTTGCACCAGAATATGCAGCATTTGTGTCTAGCTTCCAAACTCATCGTTTGACAGTGGGGAGTTCCTATGTTATGCCTTCATTTGATGCTTTCACAGAAATGTTGATATTGGAACAATCTAAGCTGTTGAACATGGGACTTCTCAAGTCTTCAAAGTCCAAGGCTTTGGTGGCTAATCAAGGGAATCAAGGAAGTCAAGGCAAAGATTCCAACAAAAAGAAGAAGCACTCCAAGTCTATGCCACACTAGGAAAAAGGACAATCATCCTCTCCATCACAAGGCAATTTTTCATCCTCTTCCAAGAAGGGGACACCACCTAAGAAGGATAAACCAACTTGTGCATATTGCAAGAAGTATGGTCATGATGAGCATCGATGCCACGCAAAGCAAGTTGATGAACTAACTAATCTTCTCAAGAAAAACAACATCAACTTGCCATCCACCTACACAAAGAAGGATTCATCTCCTTCCTCTTCCTCACAGTCTAAGGGAAAAGGGCAAGCATTTGTGGCTACAACAGGTTCTTCGCACCACCAATGGATACTTGACTCGGGTGCCTCATATCACATGGGTTCTACAAAGGAGCAATTTTCTTCATTGGAGCCATCTAAAGTACCTCACATTTACATAGGTGATGATACACAAGTAGAGGTTGAAGGGAAAGGTTCAGTTGACATGGATGATGGAGAATTTGAGAATGTTCTCTATGTTCCTAACTTGTCTACCAACCTTCTCTCCATCTACCAAATCACTCACTATGGGAATGGAAAAAAGGTTGAGTTTACACCAGATTCAGTTGTGGTAAAGGAACTTGATGATGATGCCTTGGTAGCAGTGGGACAAGTCAATGACAACTCAAGGTTTTATTCTTTCTCTCACTTTGTGCCAAGTTCACCTTCTAGGGCCTTGCTTACTCATTCAAATTCAGAAAGTAAGCTATGGCATGAGCGGTTTGGTCACCTCAACTACCGCTATCTTCAGCAGCTCAGCACTAAAGACATGGTCACAGGTCTACCTCAAATCAATTTTTCAGAGGGTGTATGTTCAGGTTGTTCCATGGGCAAACATCCCAAAGAGAAGTTTGATAAGGGGAAAGCTTGGAGAGCTTTGGAAGTTCTTCAACTTGTTCACAGCGATGTAGTAGGTCCATTTCTAGCACCTTCATTTAGTAAGGCCCGCTATGTTCTCACCTTCATTGATGACTACTCCCGCTTCACTTGGGTCTACTTTCTCACTCATAAGAGTGAAGTATTTGACAGATTTTAGGACTTCAAGACTCGTGTGGAGAAGCAATCAGGGAAAGTGGTCAAGATTCTTCACATAGATAATCGAAGGGAATATGTGAAGAAAAGACTTGAGGATTTTTGTACATTTGAGGGGATTGATCTTCAGCATTCTGTCGCTTACACTCCACAGTAGAACGGGGTTGCAGAATGCAAGAATAGAACTCTCAAATAAATGGCTAGCTATATGATACATGCACATTCTCTTGATCTCGCCTTTTGGGCAGAGGCTATCAGTTGTGCCACACACATCCAGAATCAAGTTCCTCACAAAGCTTTGCAAGGTATTACTCCTTTTGAAGCTTGGGCTGGTAGGAAACTGATTGTGAGACATTTCAGAGTCTTTGGGTGTCTAGCATGGGCTCGCATACCTCCGCAGAAATGCAAGGCATTGGAACCGCAGAGTCGGCCTTGCATATTTGTTGGATATCCTAAGGGTGTTAAGGCATACATATTGATGGATCCAGAGACACATGAGGTGTTCATTGAGAGGAGTGTTCACTTTGAGGAAAGCTCTCCTAGCTTAGCCTCTCTACCTCCTCCACCTTCCTCCTTTGTGGATAGTGATGTTAGTGATTCAGATGATGAGACTCCTTCAACTCCAACTCACAGGGTTACACCTCCACAGGGTCCACTTGAAGTTGAGGAGCCTCGTTCTCCACCTCCACCTCCACCTCGTTGGGCTCGACAGACACTTGAGTCCGCGGGTTCTCTTGTTGGGGATCCTTCAGATACACGAAGAACTCGATCACAACATCAGGATCTTCCACATGCATTCATTGCTACTGCTTCCGATCCACAGACATTTAGGGAAGCATCAGGGGTTCCTGAGTGGGACCATGCTATGGAGGAAGAGTATAGTTCTTTGATGAGGAACAACACATGGGATTTAGTCCATCTCCCTAAGGGGAGAAAGATGGTTCGATGTAAGTGGATCTATCAGACCAAGTTTGCAGTGGATGGTAGTGTGGATAAGTATAAGGCTTAGCTTGTTGCGAAAGGTTTCTCTCAGGTTGCAGGTGTTGACTATACTGAGACCTTTGCACCCATAGCCAAGATGAACTCCTTTCGTTTGACACTTGCTATTGCTATAGCTCATGGTTGGGCTGTACATCAGATGGATTTGAAGAGTGCTTTTCTTCATGGTGACCTTGATGAGGAGATTTATATGGAGCAGCCACAGGGTTTCATCCAGGATACTTCCTTGGTTTGCAGACTAAGGAAATCTCTCTATGGCCTTAAGCAAGCCCCTAGGACTTGGTACGCCATGATGGATTCCTTTCTTCTCTCCGCAAGGTTCACCAGGTGTCATTCCGATCTGAATATCTACATTTTGCGATAGGATGACTCTCACTTGATACTTGTGCTCTATGTTGATGACTTGATCATTACAGGGAGTACCACATCCATCATTACCAGGGTCAAATCTGCTTTGCATGATAAATTTTCTATGACTGACTTGGGTCTTTTGCACTACTTTCTCGGGATAGAGATTTCATAGTCACCTTCCAGGATTACACTATCGCAGCCCAAGTATGCTCTTGATCTACTTGCACGCTTTCATATGGCTGATTGTAAGCCTGCCCCGACTCCCTTTCTTTCAGGAGTCAAGCTTGAGGCTCAGTGTTCTTCTCCACCAGTTGATGCCACTTTGTATCGTCAGATTGTGGGTAGTCTCATCTACTTGACCCATACACGCCCTGATATTTCATTTGCAGTTGGCATGGTTTCTCGCTTCATGCAGGAACCACATGAGCTTCATTGGAAAGCCACCAAATGCATCCTTCATTACATCCAGGGTACACATCACTATGGGATTCACTATGCAGCAGGCATAGGACTTCGCTTTGTTGGTTACACAGACTCCGATTGGGTTGGCGATCTTGATGATCGTAAGTCTACTTCTGGTTATAGTTTTCACCTTGGTTCGGGCCCCATTTGTTGGCAGAGCAAGAAGCAACATGCTATTTCTCTCTCTTCAACAGAGGCTGAGTATCGAGGCATTGTTAATGCAGCGACTAAGACCATTTGGCTCCAGTAGATTCTCACAGAGTTCGGATTCACCACTCCACGGCCGATAGTTCTCCATTGCGACAATTAGAGTGCTATTGCAATCTCGAAGAACCTAGTCCAGCACCAGCGGACCAAACACATCAAGATTCATATGCACTATATCCGAGAGCTCATCCAGGAGCAGGTCATTGATTTGCAATATTGTCCTATAGCAAAGCAGGTTGCTGACATATTCACCAAACCTTTCACTAAGAGTAAGTTTCAGTAGTTGCAAGCTCTCCTGGGGGTGTGGGATGTGTCATTAGGGGAGGTCAGCTGACTTCTCCTTCCTCTCTTATGGGGGGGACTTTTTCCTCTTTGAGGTTTTGTCCTTCTTCTTTGAGAGTCTTTTGTACATTCATCTCTCTTTTGGGGGGGAGTTTTTTCCCACTGGGTTTTCTCCCTTTCTCCATTTGTGAGAGATTGCATTGCATGGTTTTGCTTGCATTTGCATATTGTACATGGGTACCTATCATGGCCTAGTAGCCGGGACCCATCTTGCATTGTTGACTTGAGTCTTCATTCCCCTAAGTTGCACTTAAGGGGGGGTGTTGGTGTAAATAAATATTCATTATGGATATTATTACACTTTACTTAAGTTAACTTAGGATAATGCTTCTCTTCGTAGTTTGGATTTGAGACACTTAGGGAAGTGTGCACATAGGGATAGAGCTTGTAGGAGAAATTCCACCTTTTGTGGTCTTATTTTGCTGTTACACTCCACATTCGGTGAGTCATCCACCTCTTGTGGAATATTATATTATTTCTCCTACCTACCCCTAGTATTTCTTACCTACCCTTGTTTCTCATTGAGCCACATGTCATATTTGTGTGCTCATACATCCATATGGCCTTGCCTATATAAGCAGGCCTATATTCATTGTATTGGTTAATCCAGTTCATCATTTTGCATATTGATGAGAATACAGTTTGTTCTTGTCATTCTATTGTCTCTCTTTTATGCTTTTCATTGTGCCCTTGATCTTGGCAAAATCCTACACATAAGAAAGTTTGAAGCTAAGAATGATGAAGGCATATTTCTTGGCTATTTTACCAAGAGTAAGGCCTATAAATGCTTCAACAATCGGACATAGAGAATTGTTAAGAGTGTTGATGTTTGTGTAGATGAATGTCCTGAAGCTTTAGAAGGAACTAGTTTTGAGAAGAAGGATGAAGATCCTTGCATTTTTCTTTTGGAACCTGAAACTATTAAATCAGAAATCCGTAAAGAAAATCCTAATGTGCTTGTTCAACTAGAAAAAATAAATTCAGAGGAAGATGATAATGAAGAAGTTGAACCTGAAGAGAATGATCATGTTATTCCTAGGTATGTGAGACTGAATCACAATCTTGAATAGATAATTGGGGATAAGGATGTCGGTGTACTAACTAGAAGGAGAATAAGAGAGAACTCTTGCATGATCTCCACCTTTGAACCTAGAAGTGCTAAGGAGGCATTTGGTGATGATCATTGGGTGAAATCTATGGAGGAGGAGTTGGATCAAATTGAGAAGAACAACACTTGAACCCTCGTACCCTGACCAGTAAACAAGAATGTTATAGGTACTAAATGGGTGTTCAAAAATAAGTTAAATGAAGATGGTACTATAGTTCACAATAAGGAAAGATTAGTATGCAAAGGTTATGCGCAAGAAGAAGGAGAAGATTATGGAGAAACTTTTGCACCAGTAGCAAGACTGGAAGGTGTCAGAATATTACTTGCATTTGCAGCTCATAAGAAGTTCAAGGTATACCAAATGGATGTTAAGTCTGCATTCTTGAATGGGATACTAGAAGAAGAGGTTTATATAGAGTAGCCTAATGGTTATGCATTGACAGATAAGGAAGACATGGTATGCAAATTGCATAAAGATTTGTATGGATTAAAGCAGGCACCCAGAGCATGGTATGAACGAATTCATACTCATTTGATGAGGATAGGATTTTCTAGAACCAGTGATGACAACAACATTTATCTCAAGTTTGAAGGAGATGAAATACTAGTCAGTGAAGTATTTGTAGATGACATTATATTGAGGTAATGATGACATGATTAATTGTTTTTCAGATGAAATGAAGAATGAATTTGAGATGTCATTAGTAGGGGAAATAAAAATTTCATAGGCTTACAGATACAGGAGATGAAGAATGGTATTTTCATTACTCAATCCAAGTATGTGAAAGAGGTTTTGAAGACTTTTGGTATGAGTGACTGTAAACCAGTTGGAACCCTAATGGTTACAGGTTGTAAATTGTCCAAGGAAGATGAATCTAAGTCTGTAGATGAAAAGGAATACAGGTCAATGATTGGCTAATTACACTATGTTGTTCACAGTCAACCAGATATTGCCCATGTAGTTGGTATTGTTGCTAGATTTCAAAAGAATCCAAAGGAGGCACATCTGATGGCAACCAAGAAAATTTTTAAATATCTGAAAGGTACTGTTGACTATGGGTTATGGTATCCATATGGTGGAAATTTTGATTTGAAAGCATACATAGATGTTGATTGGGTAGGAAATATTGATGACCGGAAGATTACTAACGGTGGAGCATTATCTCTAGGAGGAAGGCTAGTTTCATGGAGTAGTAAAAAGAAGAGTTGCACTTCATAATCTACTGCTGAAGCTGCATATGTAGCAGCTTATATGAATTGCACACAAGCTATGTGGATGAGACACATTTTGGATGGTTTGAAGATGGAAATCTCAGAACCAATAAATATTTTGTGTGATAATACAAGTGCAATAAACATTTCTAAAAATCTTGTTTTGCACGCAACAACTAAGCACATTGAATCAAAATATCACTTATTAAGGGAAAAAGTTCAAAGTAAAGACGTTATCTTGGAGCATGTTTCTACCAAAGAGCAGCTTGTAGATATCTTTACCAAACCTTTGCCTAAGACCACTTTCGAGTATCTTATAAGCCAATTGGGGGTTGTTCCTCTTCAGGAAGTTAGTTGAGCATGATGTTGGTTGCATCAATCTATGAGCCACTTGTAAAATTTTACATGGATTGATGAAGAAGTGGATATATTCCACAGGGGGAGCATCAAGTTGCAGAATGATGTTGATGCACAGTGAGAGTAGAATTTCATGTTTTACTTTCACTTTGGCATTGTTGTCAAAGGGGGAGAAGAATTATGTGATTGAGGAGAAGAATTATGTGTCTGATTAAGTGAACCAGCGGCAGGCTGAAGACAGACAGAGCAAGGTGAATACTTGGTAATATAAACCAGGATTCCTATTCACCAATCTCAGTAGCAATTAGAGGCGTTGATATTTGTATTGCCATCAATGCAAAAGGGGGAGATTGTTGGTATTTTTCATAGAGATTGCATTAATGATAAGTTGTCATTGATGTCAATTGAACTAGTAATGGTATTCATGTTATTGTTGATATTGTTGTTTTTGATATTGGCTAGTAACCGGTAAGAAGAGGTTTGTAGAAGATCCTGTAAACCGATATGTAAAGTTTGTGAGTTGAACTGGTGAACCGGTGTAAAGGGTTACACCTTTCTATGTAATGTAACCGGTAAACCCTATCAGTTGTTAAACCCTAACTGATCAAGTTTGTTGGTTTATTAGCTGATAAGCGGTAATGATGGAGACACATGTGATCATTGTATGAGGATATGTTCAAATTATTTTGGCGCATTTTTTTTTTGTCTAGGGAAGGAGCAAAGTGGATTACATCTAATGCATAGTGTGTGATGAGTTACAAAGTCTGATGAAGTGGTGATAATGGAGTGGTTGGAATTTTCTTGAAGAATGTGAAGAGATTGTCATGATTTCTAACGTTCAAGATTGTAACGACTTGTTTGTAATCTTGATGATGAGAATTAGGTTTTTGTTGTGTTACCGACCTAATTGATTTGTATTTAAGGTCGATGAAGTTGTTTGTAAAGGTTGTTGGCAAGATAGATTGAAGCCTGTTGAGTGTGTAGTTGCCTAACCAGTGAATGAACCTGCACTTTGAGTGAAGGCAAATTGAAGCTTAGAAGGATCTGATCAAGCAAATGTAGTGCTACTCAACAAATCAAGAAAATCTGTTATTTTCTAACAATTACAACAAAAGTGAAATCCCTTAATTGAGTGAGCTCTAACAAGATTGGATACTCATTAAATCCTCTAACAAGGTGGTCCATTAGCTTGGATTCTTAAATCCTCCAGCGAGGTTACTCCTAACAAGGTATTGAGCTTTTCATCAAGGCATATTTGTAAATCCCTTAACCGGGTGATTCCTAACCAGAATTAGTTCTTAACGAGACTTATTGTAAAGCTTTAATAGGCTTGTCTCCTAATAGGGCAAACTTTAGAAGAGTTCAGATAGCTATCCTTGTGAGTCTCATCTCACTATGGTTTTTACCTATTTGGGTTTTCCACGTATAAACATTTGTGTCAAGTGGTGAATGATTTTGTGGTTGTGATCTTATTTGTTGATTTGGTTAACTTCTAATAAGGCATGTTAAGTGGAAGCATTTAGAGATGAATATGTTGAGTTATGATTAAGGATTGTTGATGTTTACAAGATTGAAGTTGTTTACTATTAAAGTTGTCATAATAGTTAAACTGGTTGATGTCAAGTATTCTTATGAATATTGATCTTGACTGAGATATGTTTACTTTGTTTGACTAAGTTTGAGATTGGGAACTTTGTATCAGTTTTTCAATATACTAATTCACCCTCCCCCCTCTCAATATTCTACTAGATACTTATTCTTTCATCATACCATCACATGTGTCTTCTTCATTCATCCATTTGATCAACATTACAACATTCATTTGCAAGCATGTGTGTGTGTTAGGGTTTTGTCATGTTACATTCTATTTCATGCAACACTTGTGATTACATTTGAGAAGCAAATCAACCATCATCAATAAATTACAGATCTACAAGGTATACACTTCCATTATTTACATTTCAACATTTGTAATTACATTCTTTCAAGGTTGATTCCTCAACCGAGGTTTGACTGAGGCAAACCCCTATCCACAACCCTTCTCCCCTTATTTTATGTGTGTAGGTTGTAGGTACCCAACTGTATTTTTCAGATTTGGACTCCATTTAGAGAGGCAGAAAAATCATTTTCATTTTGGGGATTTTTCGGAGGACCATGTACACTTTCGCCATGGTCCTGACAAATTTTCTCCAAATTTACAGGGTGGATCCGTATTAGTCTAATTGGCTCAAATCCGAAGTTACAACGCGATCGCAAACCGATAGCTCCTCATTTCACTCATTTTCTCTCTCTTTTCCACATAATCAACAAGTCAACTTTCCAATTTACAAAAGAGGGTAAATAACACTTCAACCCTTGCAATAAACTTGGAATTCATATCCTTGTCTCTCTTGGATTTGGATATAGTGGATTCAAGCCCCTCTTTTGAATGTAAAGTTCTCCTAAGTGAAAAACCATCCTAGTGACTTCCTTTCTCTCTCCTAGGTGGGGAGTCACTAGGGTTCACTTTTTCCACTTTACATTTTGGTGAGCCCGATGTCTTACACATTAGTTTTGATTTCTCATTATTGGATCTGATTAATTGCAATTTGGATTTCAAATTTTCATTTCCAAGTTTAATCTATTTGCCAATTGTAGAGGTTAATTGCATAAAATCCCTAATTTTTCATTTTGAGCAAATTAAGCTTGTGAAGTGCAACTTTTTAATTGTTTGTTTCAGATCTGATTTTCATCTCAAAATTGCAATTCAAATCTACCTATTTATTCTGAAAATTCAGTGGTTAAATAATAAAACCCTAATTTTTTAGATCTTTCTATTTTTGACCTTTGACTGCAAATTTGACCGATCTAGACATCCCCAAATCAGTTGTTTTTTTGGATTCTGCAATAATATCATAATACGTATCATCACTGAAAAATTTCAAAAAAAGTTCGTCGGACCGTGTGCACTTTCGCCATGGTCCTCGGCTTTTTTCTCGAAATTTTGGGAGATTGTTATGACTATATTTAATAACCTAAATCTAGAAGATTGTTTGATTTTGTCAATTTTTTATCCCTCTAAACTCGAAAATACATCCAAAATTCAAATTTTCAAATTTCAAGAATTTTTTAAAAATTAAGGGGTTAATTATAATCTGCCCTGATTTTAAAAATTTTGTTTTTATTAATTTTAAAATTAAGTGCAATCCCCTTGGCCCTAATTTTAAAATTCCATTTTCCTTTGATTTATTATAAAATTATTTTTGGAAATTGTGTCATTTTCTCCCTCCAACAAAGTTCAAATTGTTTAATCATGATTTTATTAAATTTTGCATTATTCAATTTTTTTAAGCTTTGTTCCCATAATTCAAAATTCAAATTCCAAATTTGCAATTCAAATTCCATTTTCCCTCCTTTATTAAATTTTCTATGCATGTATGGGGTAAACATTATTAAATGACATATGAGTTTCTTGTTTGATCATAAGTGCATATGGAGTTCTTATCTTATTTTGCTAATCCAATTTCGAATTACATTAAAGATGTTCATGATCTTCCCTTTCACGCATATGATGATAATTTAGTTCTCCCTTCCATTCATAGCTATGATTCACCCTCTCCCAAATTGATCTCATTAATGAGGGCACATTGGTGCAAAAAGGGAATATGGACACTTTTTTCAAAGATCTCCCTCCTAAAGATGAATCTTTGGAGAATTGTGTTTCTTCTTCTCCTAAAAAGTACCTCTCTCATAAGGATTCTTTGGTTCAAGAGGATGATATTATGGCTACTTATCTTAGTGATACCATACCTTATTTTCATGATCTTCCCTCTAGGGATGAAGCACTAATTACATATGATAGTCCCTTTCCAAATCACAAAGATGCCTTAGAACAAGAAGATGAAATTATTAGAAATTTTCTTGATTCTCTTCTTTCTCAAGATGTATCTTTACAGAAAAAATAACCTAGTTAAGTCAATGTCATTCATGCTTCTAGTTATGAGAAGCCTAGACATAAAAAACCTCCTAATAGCCTACAAGTTGCAAAATACATATGTGAAAGAGATGTTATGGAGAGACAATTAGAACAAAAATATGGGTCCAAAATACATCAAACATTCAATGCTTGCGTCAAAAAGAAAGATCCTAATATTCTTCTCACTTCTCTTTCCTCCCCCTCTCACCCTAAGAATGTAATTGGTAAGAATTGTATTGAGAATTTCCATGGTATCTTAGCAAAAATCTCACTTCGGGACTTGATTCAAACTTTCCCATTGATCCAAGAAGCCTTTGATAAAGTGGTTCCTCATCATTCTTCTAAACCAAATGATATCACATTCTCACAAAATGAATTGCCTTCTATAGAGGTTATTAATAGAGATAATCCCCTTATGATTACTTCTTTCATTTATGAACAAAAGATAAGAGGTACTTTAGTTGATAATGAGTTAACTCTTAACATTTGTTGTGTTGACTTATTAGATAAGATAAATTGGGATTATTCTTCTATTCAACCTGGTCATCTTTGTGTGGCTTTGATAATGTTCCTAGAGATTCTCTTGGTATAGTCATATTACCTATTAAAGTAGGGCCCATGACTTTTCCTACTCCTATTCATGTCATGCCCAACCATCTTAATTATAACTTTCTTCTAGGTAGACCATGGATTCATGCTTTGAAAGTCGTCCCTTCTACCTTTTATCACACAATCAAATTCATATATAGCAATGAACTTCACTCAATAAAGGCCAATTCTAGTCCTTATAATTTCACTTATGATGAAGTGGGATACATTCCCCACTTTAGTACTATGATTCCTTCAACAACACCATCTCCTATCAATGATTCTTCTAAAAAAATAAATTGGGGTACAAGAGACTTTACACCCTCCTCCAATGGATACATGACCCCTCAATCTAAGATTGAAGCCTCCGTGAAACCTTTTGTGTCTTTTATCCAAGCTTCTAAACCAATTTCCACTTCTCCTAGCACATGTCTTGATAAGATCAAATACAATGGACGAGTTCTAAGATGTGTGCAAAAAATTCTTGAAAGTCATGAGAAATCACATTTTCCTTTGTCAACATCTTCTTCTCCATTGTCTTGTAAATCCACACCTTTTCATTCTAATTTTGAGTTACAAGAAAATGTGTTGACTGATCTTCTAAATTCCAACTTAATATCTCCTCTTTGTCCTAAACGAAGAAGAAAACATAAAAAACATTCTCAAAATTCTTCTTTTTGTAAATATCATCAAATCCATGGTCATTCTACTAATGCGTGTCAAGCTTTGAAAACAAAAATACAACATTTCATTGATTTAGGCATCATAGAAATAACATCTAACAATGGATGGCATGATCATTCAAAATAACATTCAAGTTCCTATTTTGTTGCTCCTCACTATGTGACATTGTTAGCCTACTTCTTGTGGGCTCTTTGTCATTCATGATGGTACAATTTCAGGTGCAATCATACTTAGTGAGCAACGTAATAGTCTATTTATTATTGCCTCTATGCTTGGGGGGGAAGAATATCCCCTTTCTTCTTTCTCAAGTTTCACTATTTTCTTTATGGAGTGCATTATTCATAAACTTGATGTCCTTTCTTGCATGGAGTTTTCTATCATGCGAGCGCATGTTTGTTCCATGAGTGGGATCTTCTCCTTGCTTGAAATGGTACATCTATTATGAACAATCTCTCTTTGAAGAAATTTTGTGAACCTTATTCTTCCCCTTTCTCTCTTTGAAAATTACCTCTTCTATTGTGTTATTCATAACTTGATGTCCTTTCTTGAATGGAGTTATCCTTCATGCAAGTGCATGTTTGTTCCTTGGTTAGGATGTATTCCTTGCTTGAGATGGTATGTCTTTTATGAGTAATATCTCTCTAGAAGTTATGTAATTCTTCTCATTGTCCTACACTTGGGGGGTAATGATCTCTCTCCCTCTCTCTTTCTCTAAGGATCAACTTATCCCTATTGTGTGGATGGTGTGCGTTTTATTACTTGATGTCACTCCTTGTGTGTAATTGTTGGTTGTTTTCTCAAGGATTCTCTATTATACAAGAGGTGTAAGTCTTTGACTACAACCTCTTTCACACTTGGTAATGTAAATATATAATAAATCCACCCATCCCCCATAGGGCTAAGAGTGTGTCATCCTTCATCAATAATCTCTTTACCCTAGCAATAGGATGAAGGATATAATTCTTGTTATCTCCTTTGCTTTGTTCTAGAAGATGTTATATTTGTCTAAGACATCTTCTCTTGGAGGAAGATTCCTTTTGAACAAAGATCTCTTCTCCTCCAAGGATCTCCTTTACACTTACAATAAGATATCTCTTTTCAACTATCTTATCCTTGCTTGAAGAGTATTCCCTCTTTTGCTTATATTTATGACATTATTGCATAGCGGATATCTTCTTTGTGATGAAGGTAGGTATCCTTGTTCTACTTTCCTTAAGATATCAACATCAACCTATGTTGACAACTTAACGGGGGGGCACCCACACTGCTCCTTTGTACTATACTTCTCTTATGCACTGTATAGTGGGACATTCTTAGAACCAGAGCACATACTCTTAGAGAAAGATGTCATCACTTTTCTTTTGTATAGTGGGTCATTCTCATAACCAGAGCATAGACTCTTAGAGCGAGATGACATCACTTTTCTCTTATGCGGGGTGATTATTCTCAGAACTAGAGAGCATACTCTTAGAGAGGGATGTCATACCTTTCTTGACACTTTTATATAGGTTGTAGCATACTCAGGCATAGAATCCTATAAGGAACTTCAAACATCACTTTCACACACACACACACACATGTGATGAATAATGATGAACAACAAATAGCCTAACTGGTACTGAGAGGGGGTGGTGAATTAGTACAAACGAAAAACTTCTCCCCAACTTATCAAGTTAAGATAATGCTAACCGGTTGTCTTCATCATTGAACTTAACCATGGAAATACCAGTTAAACACAGTAAGACTTCAGACAGCTTAAACCAGTAAAACTGAATACTTCAAATGACATTCAACACTTGATAACTACTTTACCCATATACATATGCATGGGTTGTATTAGTAATACCATAACTATTAGCTTTGCATGCATAATCACCTAAACAAAGAATACTCAATCATCACATGAAAAATGCACAACTCATGACACAAATTTTTCATGTGGAAACCCAAATGGGTTAAACCACGGTGGGGATGAATATCCACAAGCTTGTTTTTGAACTCTTTTGAAGCTCACTTTGTTAAAAGCCTAGTCCAGTTAAAGACTTTACAATAAAGTTCTATCAAGAACCGATCTTGTTAAAGATCACTCGGTTAAGGGATGGCTATATACCCTGTTAAAGGTTACCTTGCTAGAGGATTTGAAGAAATCAATGAACTTGAGTCACCTAGTTAGAGGTTTTACAATAAGCTTGTTAAAACTACCTGGCAAAGGGATTTTACTATTGTTGAAATGGTTAGAAGACAATAGGTAAAGCTCTGATCTGATAACAGCACTATATGCTAAAGCAAATCCTTTTCAGTTCCTCTACTCTGCAATCACACTCTATAGTTTTCCACTCCTCTACTCTGCAATCACACTCTGTAGTTTTCCACTCCCTAGTCTAGCAATTATCTCATCACTTGGATACAAACACAACATTTGCCAACACTTACAATAACAAGCATCATCGACCTTATAGACAACAATTAGGTCGGTAGCATAAACCCTAAACACTAATCAATTTAGGTTTACAATTACAAGCGGTCCAATCCTGACCATCCAAACACATTACATAGAATAAAAAAATCTCAAATAGATCACAAGTCATTCTGCATCGTCCATTTATCACCGCATATGGGAATCAGTAACCCATCATGCTTTCTTCTCATACCACTAAGAAGAATGTTCATTCCCGAGGTAGACATTTAATGCAATCGATCTTCACATGCAAGATCCTCAAGGAAATCCTTCACGTGCACAAAACTTATGTGGCATCTCGATCTCATCCTTATCTCTTAGCTAACTCATCACAGAATGTCACTAGTTACATCTCACAAGCTAGATTGCCAAACCAGAAACCCTAGAGCCGAGACTACCAACTGGTAGTCACACTTAGTGAAACCCTGACACTGTTAACTTCATCTCTTCATACCAGTTGACCTGTACTTATTGACATCAATGATAACATATATTATCATCATATCATCATACCAGTTCATCATATGCTAACAACATGAGGTTGGGGGGAACTAACAGTGTTGTCACTCTCCTCCCTTGCATGGATCACCCAGACAAACTCTGGGGGCTAGAATTCCATGTCCTTATCTCCATCGATCACCTAGTTCTAGGGGCGATATGTCCAGGGTTTCTCTCTTCTTCGCCTTTCTTCTCATGGATCACCAAAGTGTGTATTCATGTCCTCTCTCTCCTTCCTCTCATGAACCCATAGTTTTACTATTGATGGTTCATGGATGATGTCAGCTTTTCTCTTTTATGTGATTATATGTGTTCATGAGGTGAAATTTTATGTTTCAAGAAAGATATTAGTTGATTGAAACATTTATCATACCGAGGTCTCTTCGACTAGTTGATTTTAGGTCTTAAGATATTAGCTTTTGTTGCATGCCTTTTTATGTGCACTTGCATATGTTTGAGTGAGTTAAGATCCTAATATTGGGGGCTTGGTTCCTCGAGATTAGTGACATCTTATACTCTTTGTGATCTTTCTCTACATCTCTCATCTTGATCTCTCTCTTTCTTCTACTTTATTGCTAGTATTGGCGTAAGCCATACTCACACTAAAGTGGGGGCTAAATGTAGTGTCATAAAATTGTACACCTTGCAGTTTTGACCACATTTTAGGCCCTTTTCCTTGTAAAAATCATCTCCTATGCTTGATCGGGACCCATCTATGCCTCCACCATGGAACTGGGCCTCATTTCCACACTTTGCAACTTGTTTAGACACTTTTTTGGGCCCCAAAAAATGGGAAGGACCATGGTGTGGTGTGCTGGTCCTCCTTAGTACCATGGCATGGCACCATGGTCCTCCTTAGGATCATAACATGGCACCCTAGTCCTCCTTAGGATAGGGGCACCACGCCCTTGTCCTCCCTCTTTGTGTGGCCCCAAAATGGGTCCATCTGACCCTTGGACCTAATTTGCTTCTCGAGGACTTAAATCCTTCGATGTTGGCCTTCAGTGAGATGAAATTAATTCTCCTAGGAAAGTATAAAAGGGAATCTAGTCCTCTTATTTGGCATAAGGATAAGAAGCAAAATTCAAGTGAAAAATCTTCATCAAGAATTCAAGTCTTCAAGAATCCATCAAGTTCTCTTCTTCATGTGTCTTCTTCATTCATCCATTGGAGAAACATTACAATATTCATTTGCAAGCATGTATGTGTTAGGTTTTTTTCATGTTACATTCCATTTCATGCAACACTTGTACATTTGAGAAGCAAAGCAATCATCATCAACAAATTGTAGATCTAGAAGGTATACACTTCCATTATTTACATTTTAGCATTTGCAATTACTTTCTTTCAAGATTGATTCCTTAACCAGGGTTTGACTGAGGCAGACCCCTATCCACAACCCTTCTCCCTTTATATTTTGTGTGTATGTTGTAGGTGCGTAACTGTATTTTCAGATTTGGACTCCATTTACAGAGGCGGAAAAACCCTTTTTGTTTCGCAGATTTTTTGGAGGACCATGTACACTTTCGCCATGGTCCTGACAACTTTTCTCCAAAGTTGCAGGGTAGATTCGTATCAGTCTAATTAACTCATATCTAAAGTTACAGCATGATCTTGAACCAGTAGCTCCTCATTTCACTCATTTTATCTCTATTTTCCACATAATCAACAAGTCAACTTTCCAATTTACAAAAGAGGGTAAATCACTCAACTCTTGCAATCCACTTGGAATTCGCATCCTTGTCTCTCTTGGATTTGGATCTAGTGGATTCAAGCCCCTCTTTTGAATGTAAAGTTCTCCCAAGTGAAAAACCATCCTAGTGACTTCCTTTCTCTCTCCTAGGTGGGGAGTCACTAGGGTTCAATTTTTTCACTTTACAGTATGTAAGATGAAGAAAGCTCTTTATGGACTAAAACAAGCTCTTAGAGCCTGGTATGCTAGACTAGATAAATACTTGTTTAAATTGGGATTTAGTAAAGTTTTTGTTGACAGCAATCTATACTATAAGATAGAAAATGATAAAATTTTGATTATTGAAGTCTTTGTTGATGATATAATCTTTGGCGGTGATGATAACTTGAGCATGAAGTTTGTCGGTGATATGTAGAAGGAATTTGAGATGTCTATGATTGGTGAAATGAATTTTTTCTTACATTTGCATATTGCGCAGACTGGAAAAGGTATATTCATATCTCAAACTAAGTATGTAAAGGAATTATTGAATAAGTTTGGATTAGATGACTCCAAACCGGTTGGAACTCCTATGGTGACTGGTTGTAAATTGTCTAAGAATGATGAATCTCCTAAAGATAATTAGAGATTGTATAGATCTATGGTTGGTGGACTATTATATCTTACTCAGACGAGGTCGAACATTATGCATGTTGTGTGCATGGGTGCTAGATATCAAGTTGATCCAAAAGAGACTCATGTCACTATTGTGAAGAGGATATTCAAATACCTGAGGGAACTATGGACTATGGGTTATAGTATCCTAGTAATGATGATTTCATGCTATGTGCCTATATTGTTGCTAATTGGCTGGTGATTTTGATGAACAAAAGAGTACTACCAGTGGAGCATTCTTTTTGGGTAATAAACTGGTTTCATGGGCTAGTAAGAAACAAGATTCAGTGTCCTTATCTATTGTTGAACCTGAGTACATTGTTGTTGCTAGTAATTGCACTAAGGTGGTTTGAATGAAGCAAATGTTGAAGGATATCAGAGTTATTTATGATTAGCCTACTGTTATATATTGTGATAATTCCAGTGCTATCAACATGTCAAAGAATTTGGTGCAACATTCAAAGACTAAACATCTGTCAATCAAATATCATTACTTGAGAGAGCAAGTCAGTGAATAGAAGGTGAAGCTAGAGTATGTATCCAAAAAGGAACAAATAGATGATATTTTCACTAAACCTTTTCCTACATATACATTTGTCTACTTGAGAAACAAGTTAGGGGTATCCACCCCTCCTGATGAGAACTAGATGCATTAAGTTGCATCACTCTGGTGGATTTCAGGGCCTTATCTTCTTATCCAGATTGGTGAGTTGGTGTTGCTCCTCTGGTGGAGTAGTTTGTTCATCTAGTTATGTATTTTTGGGGGAGAGAGATTCTTGTTTCTATTTTGGAGAGAGAGTTTGGTTTTCTATTTTGTGATCTTTGGCATTGTTGTCAAAGGGGGAGAGAGATCATGTGAAAAACTTCTTTCTAAGTCTTGATCTTAGGGGGAGTTTGTTGGAGATATCTTATTTTATTTGCATTGATTATTTTTCATATTAAAATATTGCCATCAATGCCAAAGGGGGGCATTGTTGGATAATGTTAGTTATTGTTGCTTCTAGGATATGTTGTTGTCATTGATGTCAACATATTCTTGTGATTTTCTTCGATGATTACATATTGGGAAGATTTTCTGATCCGTTTTGTAGTGTTGGTTTGTTGATCATTGTTTTACAGAATCCGATATATCATGCGGTATATTTCGGTGTGATCAAATCTAGTGCTGAGCTTTTGGGACATTTCTTCAGATGGTCTTGTGTATCTTCATTTCAGTTGGATCTTGATTTGATGCTCCACAAGTTATATTTCTTCGTGACAGTTGTTGATTGGTTGTGTTATTGAGCTTTCAAACGTTGACCGATGAAGATTTGAAAAGTGGTGTTGGTGTAGCTATTCTGAATCATTGTAACATGCTTTCTAGTGTTTCCTAATTATGTCCTATTAGAAATCTGCATTGACCATTGTGCAATTTTTTGGTGGTTTCTATCAATCGATGATGATTTGAGTGTTATGCAGTTGATCTTGGTGTGATTTTTGATGGAGTTGTGCGTTTGGGAATTTGATGTAGGACCATGTTATGCTATGTAAACCACTATATTGTTCTCATGGTCGATCTTTGTATTATGTGATGTAATTTTGTAATTGAGGGTTAAGGGTTTAGCCAACCTTGTTATCAAGGTTGATGAATTGTATATATAGGTGATATAGTAATGTAGTTTGGGTTTTGATGTTGTGTCTACATTATCAGAGAGAGGTTTGTGTGCGAACAAGTGATTTGTCCTTCCATGTTGAGTTTGTGGTAAGATTGGTGTTGCAAGATATTCATATGTGCTTAACCAAAATTGTAATCAGGCATTTGGAGATACTATTCTTTCAATGCATTTCTTTCGAATTGTAGTCTGAATCTTATTGTAAGTCAGTGAGACTTCCTTGAGGGTTGTAGCCTTCTAGGCCATTATATTTGAGCATTGAGCTCTAGGTAGTGTGCCTAAATGCATGTGCATTCCCCATTGTAACATTTTCACATACTACTGTAGAGTATCATCTTACTATGGGTAGGTTCCCACCATGGTTTTTCCCTTAACCGGGTTTTCCACGTCAAAATCTTGGTGTTGTGTATTGTGCTATCAATTTTCTTATCTGTCTTATTGCTGTAGTTTATCAAATATGTGTTTTGTGGTTAAGTTTGTTATTCTAGTGAAGACTTATTCACCCCCCCCCCCTCTCAGTCTTCCCTCTTGGTTGTTGCTAACATCTATGAGTTTGGATAGCTCTTTCCTCATCAAAGGCTCAATTTTTGGGTTTATAGGTCTTTTCTTTTGCCTAACTGGCTTTACATTAGGATCTAATTCTATGGTATGCTAAGCTAAGCTAGGGTCAAACCCTTTTAGATCCTCATATGTACAAGAAAAAATATCATTATACTCTTGAGAAAGATTGATAAAATTACATTGATCACTTTGGGAACATAACTTTCCCAAGTTGAGAGCTCTTCCATCAGATATAGGGATTGATTTGTAGTCTCCCTTCTTTGCGGTGAGGTTCATTTCTATCCCTTTCATCTGATCATCAATGTTGAAGATCCCTTCCAAGGTGATCAATCCCTTGGGAAACTTGTTTGAGCTTAGTTGCATAATCTAACCTCCATACTAGTCTTGAATCATGCCTTGCTTTTGATGTGAGAACTCTACCTCATCTTGTAGAAAGCTCATGATTTGTTGATCAGAGTCAAAGACCTACCAATTCACTTGGTTATCTGATACAGCAGGTCTCACCACAAGCCTAATTTGTTTCTCCTTCTCTGCTACAACATGAGATGGAATATCATACTAAGAACCAACTGCTTTGAATATATCAGCATGCTTGTTCTGATTTCTAGGGATACTAGAAATATTGAAGGCATCAAATCCTTCAATTAGATCCCATGCTCTATGCTTGTAGGACTTGAGAAGGTTTTTCTTTGTGGTGCTCTAGGATCTGACTTGATTTACAACCAACTCGCTATCTCCATGCATCTTTAGGGATTTGATCCCTCTTCTTTGTGTCATTTGGAGGCTCAAAATTGAAGCTTCATACTCAGCTACATTATTAGTGTAGCAGAAATGAATTCTAAATGAAAAGTAATATTTCTCCACTCTTTGAGAAATAAGAAGTACACCAACCCTTGCAACATTTTTGTTACTTGAGCCATCAAAGAACATATCCCATAGTCCATGCATATCACTGATTTCCTTTGAAAGATTGGGAATAAGGGTATCCTCCTCATGAATGCAAAATATACCAAGGCCTATATCTTTGATCTCATCAATAGGATCAAACTAAAATGCATTTTCCCACTCATCAAGTAGGCAATCAAGGACCTCCTCCAATTGAGTTGCAAGCTCTCTTATTGAAATTTCCTCTTTCTCCTCATGGAGGGTATAATTCATATTGATAGGACTTGGAGTATAGGGTTCTATATGATCATTGGCTATTGGCTCAGCCCTAATGGTTTCTTTGGTGCCATATCTTGTCCTAAAGAACATGTGAGTCCAGTCAAAAAATAGGTAGCCACCTATCTTAGCAGTGAATTCCCTAGATAAGCAAATAGAAAAATAAGAAGGGAGGTTAATCACTGAGATGTCTTGCAACACACTACACTTTAGGAAGACATGCAGTGTTAAAATTAAATCCTTAATGACCCCCACAGTCTAAACTATTGTGCCATCAAGTTGTATCACCCCTCTTGTTATAGGCTCATACTTGATACCTAGGTGGTCATCTACTCCCTTAGGCATAATGGTGCAGGAGCACCCAGTTTTGGTTGCATTTTCAAAATTTTCAACAATTTTGGTGTGAATGATCCTCATTAGGTCCACATGTGTGTTTCCTCAGTTTGGCCAATATGCCTTTGTAAGCCTAAAATGGCATCTCATAGTATAATTCCTTGTAAGTCCTCATTTGTCTAGCATCAGGATAACTCAAGAGAAGTTATACCAACAATGGAAACCTAATTTTGATAGTTTGTTCATTGGTGAGCCATCGAGTATTGGGTGGAGTAGTTTCAAGTTACCCTGACAACTTGATGAGAAAACATTGGATTGGAGCGTGCTCGATGGGTGGTGTTATCGAAGATCGGCAAGAGGGGTTTCACACTACACCGATGACCCGATGAGACCATGTCGCTTGCTAAGTTGTCATCGGCCATCAGAAGTTAGGTTTTCAAGTCCCCCTGATGACCCAATGGAAAGCGCAAAGTGGTGTGTGTTGTCATCGATCATCGGTAGCCCCGTTTTGGTGTTACACCGATGACCCAATAGGAAGTGCAAAGTGTTGGAGGTTGTCATCGGTCATAGGTAACCTTGTTTGGATGCTACCCCAATAACCCGATAGAACCTGAAAAATAGTTGCCACTGGAAATTGTTGGTAACGAGATCAATCTTGTCCAATAGGAGGAATTCACAATAGGGGATGGAATATATAAAAAGACCCAATGGGCATCTGTAAGAGGTTGATTGCCTCGGAGAACAAATCTATTTTTCTAAATAGCAAAAGAGAAGTCTATTTTCTGGTTTTCAATTTAGAGTCTAATTTTTGTTCGTGAATTGCAAATAATGTTTTAGAATCTTTAAGTTCACTTATGCAGTTAATGTAAATGCTTCATTTCTCTTTTCTGTGAGTTACTGGTTTGAATCTGTGAATAAACTCGAAATCTGTAAATAAGGTTTTCCATTTCAGTTTTTGTTCTTTGTTTGTAACAATAATATGGCTCTGACTTGAAACTCCACATGACCATTGGAGGTTGTCAAGCAGAGCCAACCATGTATAGTAGGTTTTCACTTGAAGGAGACTAGAAGATGGCATTAGCTATTCCTGCAAACTGGCCCTAGGTGACCTTGGTGATAGTCTAGCTAGGTGTCAGTAGCTTGAAGGAGATAACTTGCCAGGGAAGGATCTACTAAGAACCGGAAGAAGATCCAGAAGGCTACAAGCCCTGAAACCTAGACATTTTGAAACCGAAAGGAGAAAGTTTGCTAAACCAAACAAGATGGGTGGTTTTGCAATGAGAGAACAAATGTTGTGTTTCCTACACCCCTGCAAGGATATAGTGAGCAAGCTTACCTTGTGAGCTTGAGGAAGGTGAAACAAGAAAACTAATGATAGGGGAGTACATAGGAGGAGACTACGGGCCCTAAGAGAGACTAGGTTTATACCACCAAAGAACTCTAGTTGGTGGTAAATTAGGACTGCTCCCTATCATAGTGGTATCAAAGCTTCCAATATTTGGGAAGAAGTCAGCATATGACAGACACTGACTCAGTAGGAAAGAATAGTCTAAGGATGGTGACCAATGCAGAGCTAGAAAAGAAGGTAGAAGACCAAGAAGAAGAAAATAGGCTCCTCAGAGAAAGATTATTACAACTAGAGAGAAAACTAGACGTAGTTGAAGACAAAACTGAGAAAGTGACAATCAAGGTCAATGAGGGGAAGGGAAAAGAAGTTTTAGAAGAGGATAGGACTCCTAGACCAGACCCTATTCTACCTGAAGAACCTTTCCTTAAAGCAATTAAATCCTTATGAGGAAAATCCCTAGGAGTGCCACTTTTTTGTGGAAAAATGGAGCTTGAGGTAGTCCTAGAATGGATAGAGGGATTGGAGAATCACTTTGAATGTGATGGAATCAATGAGGCACAAAAGGTGAAGGTGTCCAAGTCTAGATTGAGAGGGGCAGCATTGACTTGGTGGAAATTTATTCAAGAAGAGAGGCAAAAAGAGGGCAAGAACCCCATAGCTATGTGGAAGGGCATGTTAGCCAAGGTGAAAGAGGCCTACATCCTTGAAGATTATGAAATCTAGTTGAACAAGAGGAGACCAAAATTGAGCCAAAGAGACTTGGATCTAGGTAGCTATACTGAGGAATTTCAGAAGTTGTGTCTGAGATCCAAGGTAGTAGAGGATGAGAACATCAAGGTAGAAAGATACTTGAATGGCTTGAGATGGAATATTCAAGAGGAATTAAGTTTGTTATGTCCTAACACCATGCACAAGTGCTATCAATTGGCACTAAAAGTGGAGGAAAAGAGAAAGAAGAAACAAGAACAAAGCAACAAAGGCAGAGGTAGGGGAAGAGATGGCAGAGGTCAGAGAGGTAGTTTTTGTGGAAGAAGTATAGACCAAAGATCCCAAGGGGAATCCAAGTTGGTTGAGAAAAGTGGGGATTCCAATAGAAAGAGCAGCTATAGAGGAAGGGGATCTAGCAACTCTAGTAGAGGAAGGTCTAGTGGATCAGGAAGACGGTCTGATTTTGCCACCATGAAGTGCTACAACTGCCATCAACTTGACTCCCAGCCTATAGATGCCCTAAGAAGACTTCTTCATCCCAAGGAGGTGAGAGGAGAGTAAATTATGCTCAAGAGGATGCAGCAAACATGAAAGCATCAGAAGTAAGTTTGGATTCAAAGGTTGGAGAGAACCTCATGATAAGGAGAGTCTTGATTAAAGAACCAGTTAAGGAGGAACCTAGCCAAAGGAGATCCTTTTTTAGAATAAAATGTAAGATCATGGGAAAGGTATGTAGAGTGGTAGTGGATTCAGGATCCACAGACAGCATAGTGTCAGAGGAAGCAGTGAGTAAGCTTAATTTGCCAAGAATCCCACATAGTGATCCTACAGAGTTACATGGCTCAACAAGGGGAAGCAAGTTCTTGTAAATGAACAAACTTGGGTTGACTTCACCATTAGAGGTTACAAAGATAAAAATCTTATGTGATATATTACCCATGGATTCTTGCCACCTACTCCTACGTAGGCCATGGTAGTTTGATAGAAAGGCAATACATCATGGAGAGAAAAATGCCTATACTTTTCAAAAGGATGGAATCAACTATAAAATCCAGTCCATAGGAGACCAAGTAGAGGGAAGATCCAAAGGTCCTAATGTGTTGTTGGTTGGTGAGAAAGAGTTCATCAACACCCTCAAAGCGGGAGAAGGAGTGTGGTTTGTCATTGTTGTGAAGCCAAAAGAGGACAGCAAGGAGAAGAAGGTGAGCATTCCTAAAGAAGTGCAGTAGGTTCTAAATCAGGTTGAGGACATCATTAGTGATCGAACACCAGCTACATTGCCTCCTCAACGTGACATAAGTCATGAAATTGACTTTATACCCAAAGCTTCTTTACCTAATAAGGCAGCTTATAAAATGACACTAGATCAAAACAAAGAGATAGCCAAGAAAATACAAGAACTCCTAGATAATGGTCTGATCAGGAAGAGCATCAACCCATGTGCAGTACCCACCATTTTGGCTCCAAAGAAGGAAGGTACTTGGAGACTTTGCACTAACTCTAGAGCCATAAACCAGATTACTATCAGATATAGATTTCCCATCCCAAGAATTGAAGACTTGATGGATTGTTTGGGAGGTGCTGAATACTTCACCAAGATAGATCTCAAGAGTGGTTACCACCAAATCAGAATAAAGGAGGGTGATGAATGGAAGACAGCCTTCAAGACTACAGAAGGAATTTATGAATGGATTGTTATCCCATTTGGACTCACAAATGCCCCTAGAACATTCATGAGACTCATGACTGAAGTACTCAAAGATTACATTGGTAAATTTGTTGTTGTTTACATAGATGACATCTTAATTTTTAGCAAGTTTAAATATGAGAATCTTAAGCATATAGAAATTGTCTTGAGTAAACTATGTGATGAACAACTAACCATCAACTTGGAGAAATGTGAGTTTATGAAATAGGAATTGGTGTATCTTGGGTTTGTAATCTCAAGAGGTGATTTGAAGATGGATACATCTAAGGTGGAAGCCATAATCAGTTGGCCTACACCTAGGACAACAAGTGAAGTGAGAAGTTTCCATGGCTTGGCTCAGTTTTATAGAAAGTTCATCAGAGGGTTCAGTGAAATATGTGCACCCATGCTTGAGACAATCAAGGGAGGTGTAAAACCCAAGTTTGTATGGAAAAAGGAAGCACAAAGAGGTTTTGAACTCTTGAAGACAAAGGTGGTTTCTCAACTAGTACTTATCCTACCAAGCTTTGACAAACTATTCCCAATTGAATGTGATGCAAGCAACATAGAGGTTAGAGCAGTATTGAGTCAAGACAATAGACCGGTTGCCTTCTTCAATGAGAAACTCAATGATGAAAAGAAAAGGTATTCCTCCTATGATTTGGAATTGTATTCACTTGTCCAATCACTTAGAAATTGGATACATTATCTGCTACCTAAGGAATTTGTGGTTTACACTGATAATCAAGCTCTTAGTTTTCTTAGTTCCCAAGAAAAGCTAAACCATAGGCATATTAAATGGGTAGAGTATTTGCAGTCATATACCTTTACCATCAAGCACAAGAAAGGACAATGTAATAAGGTAGCTAATGCATTGAGTAGGAGGTTACTAATAGTGCAAGAAGTGCAGCTCAAAAGCATTGGAGTGGATAGTTTTAAGAATTTGTATGAAGAAGATGAAGACTTTGTTGCTGCCTACAAGGTTTGCCAAGAGTTTAGGAATCATTTCCATAGTGAGTATGTAGATTACACCTTGCAAGATGTTCTTTTATTCATAGGAGGGCAGCTATGTGTGCCTAAAGGGTCTATGACGGAAAACTTGATGCAAGAGAAGCATAATGGATGCTTGAGTGGACATTTTGGTTTGAGTAAGACTTTGGAACTTGTCCGAAGGTTCTATTATTGGCCTAAAATGGAAAGAGATATCAGGAGATATGTGGATCAATGTGCGGTTTTCCAAAGAGCTAAGGTACATCTTCCAATTCTGGTCTTTATCAACCTTTACCTATCCCAAACCGGCCATGGGAGTGTGTAAGTATGGACTTTGTGGTTGGTTTGCCAAAAACCAAATCAGGTTTGGATAACATCTATGTTGTGGTAGATAGGTTTAGTAAGATGGCTCATTTTATTCCATGAAAGGTCACTCATGATGCCAGCCACATTGCTCACTTGTTTTTCAAAGAGGTTATTAGGATTCATAGTTTACTTATCAGCATTATGTCAGATAGGGATGCAAATTTTATTCGTCATTTTTGGAAGACTTTGTGGCAAAGATTAGGTACTAATTTGTCTTTCAATTTAGCCTATCATCCCCAAACGGATGGTCAAACTAAGGTGGTCAATAGAACACTTGGAAATCTACTTAGATGCCTAACAAAAGAGTATGGTCAATCTTGGGATTAGATCATCCATCAAGCTAAGTTTGCCTACAATGATAGTGTGAATAGGTCCACCGGTAAAAGTCCCTTTAAGGTGGTGTATGGCATTCATCCAGGAGGATTTTTGGAGCTCAGAGATGTGGGAAAGATGGGACAGCAGAGTGGGCATGCCTTGGACATGGCCCAATCAATGCAAGAGGTTCATGAGCAAGATCAAAGACAAGGTGGATGAAAAAATGAAAGATGTCCAATTTGTTGTTGGTGATATGATGATGATTCATTTGAATAAAGCAAGGCTTTAGAAAGGTGTCCCTAGTAAGCTTCAGATGAGAAGGATAGGTCCTTGCAAAGTTTTGGCCAAGTATGGAAACAATGCATACAAGGTAGACTTACCTGGTGATATGGCTTTGTCACCCATTTTCAATATGGCAGATTTGGTGCAGTATAAGGGCACAATTCCAGCAGAAGATAGTAGAGCTTCAAAATTCTCTCCAGCACTCTCAGCCCTACCCTTACCACCGGCAACCATGCCACAAGTCGAGAAGGTGTTGGATTCACGAGTCTTGAAGAAGACTAGGCATACCACCTATATGGAGCATTTAGTTAAATGGCAACACCTTCCAAAATCTGAGGCCACTTGGGTCCCAGAAGAAGACTTTCTGAAGCTTGGAATTGCCCCCTCTATTTTTCCTCAAGGAGTCACTTGACTTCTTTCTCATTGGGGGAGTATGGTGCAGGAGCACCCAGTTTTGGTTGCATTTTCAAAATTTTCAACAATTTTGGTGTGAATGATCCTCATTAGGTCTACATGTGTATTTCCTCAGTTTGGCCAGTATGCCTTTGTAAGCCTAAAATGGCATCTCATAGAAGAATTCCTTGTAAGTCCTCATTTGTCTAGCATCGAGATAAATCAAGAGCAGCTATACCGGTAGTGGAAACCTAATTTTGATAGTGTGTTCATTGGTGAGCCATCGGGTATCGGGTGCAGAAATTTCAAGTTACCCCAATGACTCGATGAGAAAGCATTGGCTTGGAGTGCGCTCGATGGGTGGTGTTATTGGAGATCGACAAGAGGGGTTTCACACTACACTGATGACCTGATGAGACCACATCGCTTGCTAAGTTGTTGTCGACCATCGGAATTCAAGTTTTGAAGTCTCCCCGATGACCCGATGGAAAGCGTGAAGTGGTGTGTGTTGTCATTGGTCATCAGTAGCCCCATTTTGGTGTTACACTGATGACCCGATAGGAAGTGCAAAGTGTTGGAGGTTGTCATCGGTCATCGGTAACCTTGTTTGGATGCTACCCCGATGACCCGATGGAACCTGAAAAATAGTTGCCACTGGAAACTGTTGGTAATGAGATCAATCTCGTCCAATAGGAGGAATTTAGAACAGGGGATGGAATATATAAAAAGACCCAATGGGCATCTGTAAGAGGTTGACTACCTTGGAGAACAAATCTATTTTTCTGAATAGCAAAAGAGAAGTCTATTTTCTGTTTTCCAATTTAGAGTCTAATTTTTGTTCACTAATTGCAAATAATGTTTTAGAATCTTTAAGCTCACATATGCAATTAATGTAAATGATTCATTTCTTTGTTTTGTGAGTTATTGGTTTGAATCCGTGAATAAACTCAGAATCTATAAATAAGGTGTTCCATTTCAGTTTTTGTTCTTTGTTTGTAACAATAATATGGCTCTGACTTGAAACTCCACATGACCATTGGAGGTTGTCAAGCAGAGCCAACCATGTATAGTAGGTTTTCACTTGAAGGAGACTAGGAGATGGCATTAGCTATTCCTTCAAATTGGCCCTAGGCAAGCTTGGTGATAGTCCGGCTAGGTGTCAGTAGCTTGAAGGAGATAACTTGCCAAGGAAGGATCTACTGAGAACTGGAAGAAGATCCAGAAGGCTACAAGCCCTGAAGAATAGACATTTTGAAACCGAAAGGATAAAGTTTGCTAAACCAAACAAGATGGGTGGTTTTGCAATGAGAGAACAAATGTTGTGTGTCCTACACCCCTGCAAGGATATAGTGAGCAAGCTTACCTTGTGAGCTTGAAGAAGGTGAAACAAGCAAACTAATGGTAGGGGAGTACATAGGAGGAGACTATGGGCCCTAAGAGAGACTAGGTTTATACCACCAAAGAACTCCAGTTGGTGGTAAATTAGGACTGCTCCCTATCACATAACTAAACCACTAGCCCCACTATCTATCATACAATTGTGAACAATATTATTTCCTATAATCAGAGAAAGATAGAAAGGGGGAGGCTTACTGAATTTCTTTTGATTTTCTGCTTCCAAAGGCTACACGAAGTTTGTAGGAGCAGATGAGCTGCAATCTTTACTTGAAACCTCTGCAACATTGATCTCCTTTAGGGCCTCTTGAAGTAGGTCTCTCTAAGATGAGATAGAAAGAAAATCCAACATAGAAACATTTAGGCTGGCTCTTTTCATTTTCTCAATAATATTAAAGGGGATGGTAGCCTTAGTAGGGACCTTTGTAGCAACTGATGAATACTAAGAGGGGGGGTGAATTAGTATATCGAAAAATACTGAACTTGAACACTTAAATAGTCTAGTAGTAAACCGGTAAAACAATTTAACAAACAAATCGATTGACACACATGCAAACCAAATAGAAAATAAGGCATTCACCCATAGGAGCAGTAACACCATAACACAAGATATTTGATGTGGAAACCCAAATGGGAAAAAACCACGGTGAGATGAAACTCACAAGTAACTATCTGCAGAATAGAAACCAGACCAGTTAAGGTTAGACCGTCATACAATGTTCTTTACCAGAACAGATCCTATTACGAATCTCAATCTCTATTAGGAGATAAGTCCGATTAAAGACTACCTTGTGAGAGGATTTCAGATCCACGGATGTGAACCACCTTGTTAGAGGATTTACAAAGGCTTTTCTGGGCCTACCCGGTTAAGGGTTTCTAACTTGTCAAAGATGTGAGTAATCAACAAGTGAGTGATCTAGCAAATAGCACAGATTGCTTGGTTAGATCCTTGATAGCTCATTCTTAATGTATTCTAGCATTACTTCAGTCTTCAACACATTCACAAAAACCCAAGACATGATGTCCTTATAAAGGAATCTGATTTCATGTCGGTCCAATAGGTTTACAATACAATTTTCTAGGTTCAGTGCATCTAGACATATTTGGTAACACGACACAAAAATCACCACCAGAGTGTCGGCACCACCAAACAATCGATGGATAGTAACTCATCGCAAAATGTTGGTTGGTAACTCATCACAGAGTATTACTGGTTCATACAAAATACCAGTTTATGCAAAATACCGGTTGTCGGTTTGTCAAAAATGAAGACTGGGAAATATGTGTTTTGCCACTTTGATCCTTCCTATCACTTGAGATCCTCGAACCGCTTGGGGTCTTCATACCACTTGAGATCGGTAAACACTTTCTGCAAAACACCAATAGTCTAAAGACTAACACATGATACCGGTTTGGAACAATTACCGATTGAATATAATTCATACATTCAAAAAGTGATCTCATAGCAAGTGTGTGACCATCAATGACAATTACAATATAATCATCAAAAATGCCAACAATCTCCCCCTTTGGCATTGATGGCAACACTTAGGATAAATTTTGACATCGAAGTGTTTTACAAAATCATGTCATAAACAAAATTACTCCCCCTAAGCATATACACTATCTCTTTTGCAGAAAATACAATGTATACTACTCTTTATCAGAGATAAACATGAAAGTATACATCAATGACAAAAACATTGCAGACTAACCCCTATTTCATTAGTATTAAAATAAAAAGTGTTTATGACAGTGAAGAGTAAAACTTGTCAAAAACTGATTGAAAGTCCTGCAAAAATTGCTTCATTGATAAGGACCATGACTCAAGTAGGGAGGTAGCCACCTCTTTCTCTGTCTGCATCTCGAAGATGGGTGAACTCACAATACTGGTTCCCACTTTTTGACCAACTTTGACACTTATATGAATATTTTGAAAAAAACCTTCACTTTCCAACACCTATAACGTTTAAACCGTTAAGAATTTGAAGATGATATAAACTAGTGATTTTTAACATCTTGTTTGTAAATTATAAATATATTTTTTTCAAATTTGTTTGAATAAAATTTTATGGATTTTTCCATCTCCCTCAAAAAGTAGTTTTTTACAGCAAACAACATTTTTTAAGAGTGATGTGTATCTCGAAATGCATAATTTTTTTTATATAAATGATAAAAACTTAATTCTTTTGAATTTTGGTTTCTAACATCAATACCCAGGGCATGCAGTCGGTTTGATAGTGATATGTTGAATATTTTTCATTTTATTAAGTTTTGAAGTTTGACTAATTATAATTTAGATATAGGTGTACGTTTGAACACATAACTTGTTCTATATATATCAAAATTCAATTTTCTTTTTTTTGTTAGAAAGAAAACATCGATACCTGGTGCATAAATATTTTTTAGAATTTTTTTGAATTAGTTTACTATTTTTCCCAATGCATTGAACAAAGAAGTTCATGTTCGGTGAAAAACCTACATTCATAAGAAATAAAATAAATATATATTAATGAAATTAAATATATTAATGAAATTAAATATATTAATGAAATTAAATATATTAATTGTTATACTATTTGGAAATCTTATAATAATGACTAAATACTGAAAAAAAAAACAACTTTTAAATGAATTAATTTGACCCCCCAAAAGCTAATGTAAAATTGGTTTTTTATCAGCATTTGATAGATGCAAAGGAGACTCCATTGCAAGTATGATTTAGAAGTGGAGAGGTTCTATCCAAAAAAATTTGATCTAAGAGCCTTTGATTAACTCTCTTCAATTAATTACTTAAAATGGGACCTCTTAAAGATCAAATCATTATATTTTTTTAAAAATGTATGATTTCAGCAAAAATCAGGACGTACCAAAAAGTGGGAACCAGCTTTGTGAGTTCACCTAGACCTGTTCTTCCGTGGCATCGATCATGCTCATCTCTTGAGTGACCGTTAGGGCATCAAGATTTAGATAGCATTTCTGGAGAATTTGCAATTGTGGCAGTAGGATCAGTTGAAGTTCCTGCAAATTATGTGTCTGGTTGCTTATCTCTGCCTCTATTCTTGCAGACTGGATTTGAAGTCGGTGAACAGTTTGACCATATGTGGAAAAGCAATCATATGGCATCTTGAAGGTGTTAATAAATGACTGCATATCAGATTCCAGTTTGTCCTTCTGAGTGAACACATCATCATAGAATAGATGAGGTTGACATGTCTTGCTGAGTAGTAGATTGCCCTCATCCATTGCATCTCGGATGTTCTTTTGTGTCTTCTGGAGTTCTGACCGAAGCTCATTCAACTTCTTCACCAAGGCAATGTTCAGAGCCTTTTCATGCTCCTTTTTGGCATTTGATTCTGCAACTTCTTCCAAGCTTTGGACTTGGTCATCCACAACTGTACATAGAAGCTTTAAACAGGCAAGTGAGGAATCGGTACTGGGGAGGTTCGTACCGGTAATCAAATTGGTAAGTGTTTCCACCGTAGTTTGGATAACATCTGATAGTTCTGATACTTAAAGATAAGTACATATGCCTAGCTAATAAGATGAGAGGGGGGGTGAATCATACAAACTTAATCTTCCATAAAAATAACAGATTCAACCTCGGTAACATATACTTCAGTAATATAACCAAAACTGCTAAACATGCAAACTCAAAAGCATATAAACATCATAACACTCATAACACCATATTTAACGTGGAAACCCAAATAGGGAAAAACCACTGTGGGATTTCGGACCCACTAAGAAATATACTCTTCTAGAGTATGCTTGGTTAAAAGAAAATCCTATTAAAGATTACAAACACATTTCTAGATGTGACCCGGTTAAGGGATTTCCCTCAGATCTGTTAGGATCTTCACCTTGTTAGAAGTGACCTTGTTAAAGGATTTCAAACACTCAATCAAAATGTCAACTTGCTAGAGGGTTTTACAAATAAGATTGTTAAGTCCACTCGGTTAAGAGATTTTCTGTCACTTTCACAAAATAACAGTAATAAAAATCTATCTGCAACTTCATATCTAAAATGCTAAAGCAGATTCTTATTTGCTCAATACAATATAGACATAGAACTAATATTGTCCATCTGCTGGGCTCTATACTCTATTTATTCAAAACAAATCTCCAAGCTTATGTGCTCGATAATCACTATGTAGCATCCCTGTGCATACACTTGCCCGCATATATTGTTTATCAATAGTTCCCTATTTATAAACATTTAGCCAACTCCTTAATCTCCTTGATCACATTTCCCATAATCAATCATAGCCATCAGATCTTCAAACTTTGTCCAGGTTCAATGTATCCTTCGATCTGAAAATGTTTTACCCTACTTTGGAACTTGCATACATTTCTTGGAACTTGTGCTAGGGTATTGCGGTTCAATCTAAGTTGTAGATCTTCCTATCGATTTTCCTTTGCCATAGATTCTTTAACAAACTTCATTCATGGCATACCAATCATTTAATCATAGCCAGCTCATCAGCTTCCTTCATTAAATAATGCATGTAATAATTTAAGTATTCTGTTACAGCTTGGTTACAACTCAGTTACAACTCGGTGAATACTAAACTTCACTCGGTAGACATTCTTCCTTCATTAACTGATAGCGATAACCTTAGGGTTTACCAGCTAGGTTCCTTAGGGTTTACCGACTAGGTTCTTTGCTTGGTAACATAGTATAGTATTAACCTTTCAATCAATAACATATGTAGGATATCAAAACAATCTAATCATCATGATCTCATCATTGTCTAACTTGGTAATAGTTGCCCATTGAATAACTTATTTCTCCCCTTATCCATCATATTCTTTCTGTGTCTTCTACCGACATCTTTATACTCATCAAATCATACTTCTCAAGATATAGCAACATCATACTGAATTAGAAAATCAATTTCTTGACATCAATGACAAAATAATAATATTAAGACAGTAAACATCCTTAGTCAGTTATATCCATAATCATCAACAACCTTCTCAATATCCTTATTGAAATACCAACAATCTCCCATTGTCTGTTATAATGCCAAATGCCAACAATCTGCCCCTTTGGCATTGATGGCAAAACCAATTGAATCGGATTGTTGTGCTGAAATGCTCTCCTTCTGTCATCAGAATTCTCCCCCATACATTAGCCTTCTCCTCTTTCTTTTTTGCTTTTCTCCAGTCTTCTTCAGTCTTCTTCTCCAGTCTTCTCCTCCAATCTTCTCCTCCAATCTTCTCCTCCAGTCTTCTCCCCCTTTGACAACAATGCCAAAAAGTAAAGAACTAAAACATAATTTCTTCCTGTATGAAGTGCTTTCCTGCTAGTATGTGTCAACTTTAGTCTCAGTCAGAGCATTTTGTTTTCAATTCCTATTCCCTGTATTATTTCCTGTATGTTTCCTACACACCTTTAGAAAATATCCTAAACTGTGTAAAGCAGCATCAACTCTTAAAAGATATTCGGTAAAGTCATGGAATTGATGCTTTCACCGAACTTGGTCAGTGAGTAGAAGATAGGGGTAGGACCCCTAACTTACTTCTGAGATACTCAAAAGTGTCCCTTGGTAGTGGCTTGGTGAAGATATCTACTATTTGTTCCTTTGTGCTAACATACTCCAACACCACTTTCTTCTCTTGAGCTTCTTCTCTAAGATAATGATATTTGATAGAGATGTGCTTTGTCTTAGAGTGCATAACAGGATTCTTTGAAGTGTTAATGGCACTAGTATTGTCACAGAATATAGTTACTGGCTTGGTAACTTTCTCATGTATACCTTCCAACAGTTGTTTGATCCATGCTATGTTGGTACAATTCAATGCTACAACAACGTATTCAGCTTCTATTGTTGACTATGAAACACATCCTTATTTCTTGCTAAGCCAACTCACTAGTCTTTCTCCTAAAAAGAAAGCTCCTCCACTTGTGCTTTTTCTATCATCAATGTTGCCTGCCCAATCAGCATCAGTATAAACTTTTAAATCAAAATCATTTCTTTTCTGATATACTAAGCCATAATCTTCAGTGCCTTTCAAGTATCTGAAAATTCTCTTGATTGTTGTCATATGTGTTTCCTTAGGATCTGTAGAGAATCTTGCAACTATACCTACTGCATGTGCTATGTCTGGCCTACTATGAACAACATATTGCAATTTTCCAATCATGGATCGGTAAAGTGTGTGATCAATAGATGCAGATTCATCATTCTTTGATAGTTTACAGTTGGTAGTCATAGGAGTACTTACTGGTTTTGAATCCTCCATTCCAAATTTCTTTAAGATTTCCTTTATGCACTTGGATTGAGTAATGAAAATCTCATCTTTCATTTGCAGTATCTGTAAACCTATAAAATACATTATCTCACCAATTAATGACATCTTGAATTCTTTGCTCATTTCATTTCCAAAGTTCTTACATAGAGATTCATTCCCACAAAATATAATATCATCAACAAATATGGCTGAGATCAGTATTCCATTTTCATCATTCTTCATGTAAATATTGTTGTTCTCACTTGTCCTTATAAAACCAATCTTAATCAAATAAGAGTGCAATCTTTCATACCATGCTCTAGGTGCTTGTTTCAGACCATATAAAGCTTTGTCCAATTTACATACCTGATCTTTATTATTATCTTCAGCAAATCCTTCAGGTTGTTCAATAAAAACTTCTTCTTCTAACATACCATTTAGAAATGCAGATTTGACATCCATTTGATATACCTTAAAATTATTGTAAGCAGCATATGCCAACAATGTTCTTACTCCTTCAAGTCTTGCTACAGGTGCAAAAGTTTCACCATAATCAATTCCTTCTTCTTGGGCATAACCTTTGCAAACTAGTCTTGCTTTATTTCGAATGACCTCTCCTTTTTCATTCAGCTTGTTTCTGAAAATCCATTTTGTACCGATTACATTTTTGTCCTTCGGTCTTGGGACTAGTGTCCATGTGTCATTCTTCTTGATTTGATCAATCTCTTCTGTCATAGCATTTATCCAATCTTCACTGTTAAATGCCTCTTTCACTATTCTCAGTTCAAATTCAAATATCACACATGTGTTTTGTCTCAGTTTGTTCCTTGTCATCACTGGATCATCCTTATCTCATATAATCTAACTTGATTCATGATGTCTTCCGACATACTTGGCTAATACAGGCTTGATAGACTATGTATGTTCTTCTTCATCACTCGGTAACTGGATATTTTCTTCATTTCCTTCTGTAGGTTTCTCGGTAGGACTTGTCGGTTGAACATAGACATGTTCATCATAATCTTCTGGTTCCTTGGAATTTCCTTCATCATTTCTTTCTGCAAATTCATCAATTTTCACATTTGCACTTTCTACTATTTTTTTAGATGATTTGATCGGACATTTAAATGCTTTGCTTCTAGAAGAATAACCTAGAAATGTTCCTTCTTCACTTTTCTAATCAAACTTGCCATTTCTATCATCTTTATGAACATAGCATCTACTTCCAAAGATTTTAAAATAACTTACATTAGGTTTCTTATCATACCAGATTTCATATGGTGTCTTCAAAGTACCTTTTTTCAGTTGTACTCGGTTCAGGGTGTAAACTGTAGTACTTATTGCTTCTCTCCAAAATGTTTGTGGCACTTTCTTTTCAATCATCAGGGTTCTGGCACAATCCACAAGAGATCTGTTTCTTCTCTCAGCAATTCCATTTTGTTGTGGAGTTCTTGATGCAGAGACTTATCTTTTAATACCATGATCATTGCAGAATAAGTTGAACTCATCAGATGTGAATTCTCCACCTCTATCTGATCTAAGACATTTCAGTTGTCTTCCTGTTTCATTTTCAACTCTTGCCTTGTACCATTTAAACATTTGAAAAGCTTCTGATTTTTCTTTTAAAAACATTACTGACATCATCCTTGAGTAATCATCCACAAATAATATGAAATATTTGTCACCATAATAACTTTGAACTTTCATAGGACCACAAAGATCAGTATGCATAAGATCTAAATTTCCCTTAGAGGTGTAAGACTTACTTGTAAAGCTTGATCTTGTCATTTTACCCATCTGGCATTCTCGGCACATAGCATTCTCAAGTTTTTCCAAACTCGGTAGACCTCTTACTCGGTGCTTCTTGCTTATTTTGATCATATTATCAAAATTTACATGACAAAACCTTTTATGCCATAACCAGGTATCATCTATCTTTGCATACAAACATTTATTCCGAGTTGAATCAAGGTGAAATGTGTTACCTTTTGTTTGTGTCCCAGTAGTAGCTAACTTTCCATGCTTGTCATGAACTTTGACAATTCCTTTCTAAAATTCTATTTGGTATCCTATATTGTTTAGCTGTGCTACACTCAACAAATTATATTTCAAACCTTCAACCCAATAAACATCATTGCATCTTGCATTGTCAAGAAGTGTTATGGATCCTTTACCTCTTACTGGACATGATGCATCATTACCAAATCTTACATAGCCTCCATCATAGTCTTCTAACATAACAAACTTGTGTTTATCACCTGTCATGTGATGTGAGCATCCACTATCTATGATCGAAGAATCATTAGTATTTATGTGAGATATTAAGGCTTTTTCTTCATACCTTTCTTCATCTGATCCATCTTTGATAGCCACATAAACTACTTCCTCTGTATCAGTTTCATCTGATTTATCATCATTGGATTCCTCATCAGCTATTAAGCATGACTTTCTATCTCTTCTTCTAAAGTCTCGGTGTGCTCTATAATGATTATATTTTTGTCTATCATCTCGGTAATCTCTCTTTTCAGTAGAATCTTTGTCAGGATAGTTAGAAGCCCTATGTCCTATCTTATCACAATTGAAACATTTCAAACGTAGTTTTCCTTTATACTTACCTTTGCCTCTCGGTAACCTTCTGGCTAATAGTGCTTCAAACTCTTCTTGCTTTTTGATTTCCTCATACAGTTTGTGTACTTCCTCCATGTTCTTGCAAAATCTTTCACTTTCTCCACTGTGATCCCCTTTAGTGTACTTACTCATTCTATCATTGTAATCATCAGATTCACCAATATGAAAAGAACGAAATGCAAATTCAACTTTATTTACCGATGACCCACTATTATCAAAGTTACTTAACTCAAATCCATGTAGCTTACCAATAGTAGCATCTAAAGAAACTGGCATATTAGGTACAGACATCAATTCATTGATTGCAGAGACTCGGATTGCATAAGTCGGTAGAAGGGTTCTTAACAACTTACTTGTTATATCATTTTCTTCAATAGTTCCACCTGCTCCTTTGATTTGATTGACAATCTCCTTTAGTCTTGTACTATACTAGGTTATGTTCTCACATTCATTCATCCTCATAGATTCAAGTTGTCCTCTTAGACTATCCACTTTTGCTCTTTGAACATGTTCATCTCCACCATACACAGATATGAGCTTGTCCCATATTGCCTTTGCATCATTACAGCCTTTTAGATCATTAAACTCTGAATTAGTCAATGCAGATGTTATTTCAATCATTGCTTGGATATGTTCTTGCTTTGCTTTTATCTCTTCCATTGTCAATGGATAGGTTCTCGGTGTGATGAAATCATTCTCCAAATAATATACAGCATATTCTCCAATTCCTGATAGGTGCAGCTTCATCCTTTTTTGCCATGTAGAGAAACTTGACTTGTTCAGCTTTGGTGCATCCCTCTTATACATCTTTGGATCTTTTCCTCAAGTACCTTTAAACTTTTCTTTCCGGAGTCCAAAGCTCTAATACCAATTGATAGCTTTGATACTTAAAGATAAGTACAGATGCCTAGCTAATAAGATGAGATGGGGGGGTGAATCATACAAACTTAATCTTCCATAAAAACAATAGATTCAACCTCGATAACATATACTTCAATAATATAACCAAAACTACTAAACATGCAAACTCAAAAGCATATAAACATCATAACACTCATAACACTAGATTTAACATGGAAACCTAAATAGGGAAAAACTATTGTGGGATTTCGGACCCACTAAGAAATATACTCTTCTAGAGTATGCTCGGATAAAAGCAAATCCTTTTAAAGATTACAAACACATTTCTAGATGTGACCCGGTTAAGGGATTTCCCTCAGATCTGTTTGGATCTTCACCTTGTTAGAAGTGACCTTTTTAAAGGATTTCAAACACTTAATTAGAATGTCACCTTGCTAGAGGGTTTTACAAATAAGACTGTTAAGTCCACTCGATTAAGATATTTTCTGTCACTTTCACAAAATAACAATAATAAAAATCTATCTGCAACTTCACATCTAAAATGCTAAAGCAGATTCTTATTTGCTCAATACAATATAGACATAGAACTAATCTTGTCCATCTACTGGGCTCTGTACTCTGTTTATTGAAAATAGATCTCTAAGCTTCTGTGCTCGGTAATCACTATGTAGCATCCCTATGCATACACTTGCCCGCATACATTGTTTATCAACAGTTCCCTATTTATAAACAATTAGCCAACCGCTTAATCTCCTTGATCACATTTCCCATGATCAATCATAGCCATCAGATCTTCAAACTTTGTCCAAGTTTAATGTATCCTTCAATCTAAAAATGTTTTACCCTGCCTTGGAACTTGCATACATTTCTTGGAACTTGTGCTAAGGTATTGCAGTTCAATCTAAGTTGTAGATCTTTCTGTCGATTTTCCTTTGCCATAGATTCTTTAACAAACTTCATTCATGGCATACCAATCATTTAATCATAGCCAGCTCATTAGCTTCCTTCATTAAATAATGCATGTAATCATTTAATGTATTCTGTTACAGCTCGGTTACAACTCGGTGAATACTAAACTTCACTTGGTAGACATTCTGCCTTCATTAACCGATAGCGATAACCTTAGGGTTTACTGACTAGGTTCCTTAGGGTTTACCGACTAGGTTCTTTGCTCGGTAACATAGTATAGTATTAACCTTTCAATCAATAACATATGTAGGATATCAAAACAATCTAATCATCATGATCTCATCATTGTCTAACTTGGTAATAGTTGCCCATTGAATAACTTATTTCTCCCCTTATCCATCATATTCTTTCTATATTTTCTACCGACATCTTTATACTCATCAAATCATACTTCTCAAGATATGGCAACATCATACTAAATTAGAAAATCAATTTCTTGACATCAATGACAAAATAATAATATTAAGACAGTAAACATCCTTAGTCAGTTATATCCATAATCATCAACAACCTTCTCAATATCCTTATTGAAATGCCAACAATCTCTCATTGTCTGTTATAATGCCAAATGCCAACAACATCTTCCTCTTTTTTCCTCCTTAGAGCATCCAATCGCTCTTGAGCAAGCTTAATAGGGCTGGTAATGTTAGCCGGTTTGTCTTGACTATTGGTTTCCTTTGGAGTCTCCATTTGAGTGCTTTGTGTCGCTTCTTTTTTCTCATTGCCTCTTTTCTTGTCTTCTTTTTCCTTCTTTTTCTCCTATTCTTTCCGCTTCTTTTCATCTTCATCCTTTTTCTTCTCCTCTTCCTTTCTCTTCTCCTCTTCCTTTTCTACTTCCTTCTTCTTCTCCTCTTCCTTTTGCGCTTCCTTCTTCTTCTCCTCTTCCTTTCTCTTCTCCTCTTCCTTTTCCACTTCCTTCTTCTTCTCCTCTTCCTTTCTCTTTTCTTCCTCTTTCTTTTTCTTCTCATCCTCTTTCTTCTTTTCCTGTTCTGCCTGTTTTGTCTTTTCTATCTCCTGTTTCTTCTTCTCTTCCTCTGTCTATTTTCTCTTGTCTTCCTCCTGTTTCTTCTTTTCTTCCTCCATCTTTTTTGTCTTTTCTATCTCCTATTTCTTCTTTTCTTCCTCTGTCGGTTTTGTCTTGTCTTCCTCCTATTTCTTCTTTTCTTCCTCTACCTGTTTTCTCTTCTCTTCTTCCTATTTCTCCTGACCTTCTATTTGTACTGGTGCATCCAGAGTAACATTGTCACCGTTTAAGGCATCAACATCAATCGGTTCCATTTGAGTGGTGACTGGTTCTCTTCACTGTCATATACTTCATCTGGTTGAGTGATTTTCAGTTCTTGCTCAGCTTTCCTATTGGCTTCAGCCACTTCATGCAGTCTTAAAGTTGATTGAGCAAGGGAGTGGGTATCTTTGACCACTTCCAGAACTTTTCCTTCCAATAACAGGAGTCTTCTTCTTCTCATGAAGAAGAGGCCCTTATATTTCTCCACCACTTCATACAATTCTATTTTAGGTACATCAGGAAAGTATTGTGCAAATACTTCCTCTCTTATTTCTTGTTCTTTTTCTATGGCAATGCACCATTTGTTATCTAAAGAGTTATATAAAGAATCAGGTGTCTCAGACTTAATTTCTGGTGGCCACCAGTCATTAATACATAAATAATTGATAACTTCCTGCTCAACTTCTTTCTTTTCATCATCATTAAAATCATCAAAGCACTCTTTCAAATCACCAAGTACTTTTCTTCTAATATTCTTAATTGTTCTTTGACAATGTGTCAAATATTTGTAAGAGGAAATATCAATATTTACCAGTGTAGATGTTGTTGGTTCATTCTTTGTCTTTTTCCTTGTTTGCCTAGTCTTTTTAGGCTGTTCTTTAGAGACAGAGTCCTCTGAGTCTGGTGAATTTCTTTTTGTCTTCCGCTTCCTCTCAAAGACTTTGGGAGGTGCCATTTCTGGTTTCTTCTTTACTGGTGACCGCTTGGTCACTTTTGGACTTGCTGGAGTAACTGGTGTCGATGCTAAAGGCACTGCCTTTCCCTTCTTTACTAAGGGTTCTTGAACCGGTGTAACCCTTTCCACATAGGTGTCGGTTCTCTTTTCCTTTGAATCAAGGGGTGAGGTGATTAGGGTAGAGGCATACCCATCTAACATGTCATTCATTACCTCATATCCCATTCATTCCACTTCTTCCTGTCTAGGCTCAACCGCCTCCATTATGCACTCATCAACTTTGATGGTGAAGTAGATGTCTTCCTCATACTTTTTGACTATATCACCGGATATTCTTATCCTTTGGTTTATTTTGCATCTGAACTCATCAAAATATTTGTTCAACACTTTCGGATAGCCGGTTCCAACTGCTTGTAGGCTTTCCTTGATTTTCTTTGTCACCGGTTGGTTAGCAGACCACTGAATATCACCTACTCCTAGAAAGTAACCTTGAAAGTAGAAGAACAGCCCAACCAATAGTTGTCCAAACTTAAATTTCAGGGCATTGTCCTGTTTGATTGACTTGACGTTCAACAGGAGTTGTCTTTGTATACCGGTGCATAGATCAAACTATGCATCTTCCTTTATCATCCTGTAGGTGGCATTTACCGCTGCAGCAGAGACAGAGTTGATTCTGCTGACATGGAACATCCGGTATCCTATCACCATACATGCATATTTGACAAGATCATCCTTGATTGAATTGACAGTCATTCCTCGTGAATCGCTCATAGAACCAGTGAGCTTATTCATTTATGTCTTGCTAATCTTTCTTAGGGCTGGCACTTCACCGACATTGCAGAAACTGGTGATGGCATGAATCACTTCTGGTGTGATATCATGCATCCACTCTAAGTACATCTTATCACCGTGTACCCTGCTCAGAATAATTCGAATGTGATCATCCAAAAATTCTTCAAGAAAATAGGCTGCGTTGTGAAGTTTCTTCTTTTCTAGAATGTTGAATTCCAGTTTAATCTTCTTATCCTTTCCACAGAATAGACTCAACTGGGAATGGATCATCAGAGATCCTAAGTCTTCAATCTTGCAGTCAATGAAATCTGAAATGCCTTCTTCCACTATGACACCAGTGGGTATTTGAGATAGGGCATTGTATTTTGCCTTCCATTGAATGAAGTCTACAGAATCAACAGGTGCACTAGAGCTAGCATGTGATGCTGAAGCCATGATAAATAAGGAATTTTGAAAAATACCTTTGTAGATCAAAATTTAGGGCTTCACAATTTGAACTTCGCTTCACACTCCATCGGTTGCTGAGATACCGCTTTGCGTTCTACACTTCTCCAATAGGTGTTTGCTTCAAATTCTTCTTCAGGTTTTTGATAAATTCCTTGAATCACAATGTACATTGCTTTTCTTCGCTCTACACTTGAAAAACTTCTTCACTCAAAAAATGATAAGTGATAAATGATCTGAAAATTCCTTTTAAACAGATTCTCCATCTACCATAATAAATGCCCCATTATTAGGGCGTAAACCCTAGTTTGCTTTTTACCGTTTTCGGTCTTTTGCCAATTGGCAGGCATCACATACTGTTAATGCATTTGTAGCTTCTACAAGATAAGATTTTCCTAACTTATTAATCTCCTATATTCTATTTTTGGTTTAATCATCTATGTCATTAGATTATCTGAACTGAATATGTTTATCAGACTGTAACTTTGATCTTGATTATGATATTGATATTGGATAAAGATGGATTAGATCGATGACCTGCTTAACATAGTTAAGTGTCGATCTAGATGCTATCGGATAGTAACCCAATAGCATATAATGCTATTAGTTATTGTTATTGTTTACTTTAACACTGATTCATTATCGGGTGTGCTTATATCATAATCTGCTTTGACACCAATTCATTATCGGGTGCATTTATATCATACTCTGTTTTGACACTGATTCATTATCGGGTATGTTTATATTGAACTGTTAACATATACAAATGGCACCGATTTGTTATCATAAACACCGAAGTGAATTGGTAGACAGTCATGACCAAGTAACATCTTGGTCGGACATGTCTAAAAGACATGTCCAATCAAGGTGCCACTTGATCGTGACTACCTTGCTATATATACATCATTCAAAAGAAAAGGAAGAATATTGAAGTCGATACAAGTTCATCCTTCAAACCTGCAGAAAAGAAATACAATAATATTGTTGTCATAGTAATAGTATCAAAATTGAAAATACACAATCTAGCATATAACTTGTTCATTGAATTGGAAATTGCAATAACATTAACATGGTATCAGAGACAAGTTTACCAAACTTGAGGCTATTCAATTTCGTGAACAATTTAAGAACAAGGTTATATACTACATCACATTTCTCCAATGACCAGTGCTATCAGATTCGAAGACAGACTCAGAGGTGGCAATGATTTTTCAGCTAGGAAGTTCAGAATCCACATGATCTTAAAGGAGAACAAAGTGGATTCATTTGTTCAAACTAAAAATGACCAACCTGAAAATGAACCTAACAAAACAGCATGGACTGAAGGAAGTGAAAAAGCCATCAAAATAATAGTTGATGGGGTGAGAAACAACATAATTCCCATCATAAGAAAACATGAGACAACCTATAAAATGTTCAAAGAACTTGAAAGCACATTTGAGATTTTGAATGCAAGTCGAACTCTGGCCTTAAAACGAGAAATAAATCATATCACCATGAACAAGGGGGAGACAATCAACGCCTACTTTATGCAAATATCAACTCTAAGAGATGAACTAGCTACTCTGGATTACGAGATCAAAAGCAAAGAGTTAACACTCATTGCTCTAGATGGGTTTCCTAGTGGATGGAGTACATTCGTCCAAGGCATCAGTGCAAGGTCCAAATATCCTAAGTTTGAAAGATTAAGGGATGATTGTCTCCAAGAAGAATCAAGATTGAACAAAATAGGAATGAAACATAAGAATATAGATGAAGACCTACAAGTCCTAAACACTAACTCCACCAAGCAAAACAAGAAAAGGCAGTTTAGAAAGAGAAAAGGTCGTCAAGGCAAGAATACTTCAAAGAAGGACTTATTGTAATGCCCGCCAAAATACCCCAGAGAAATATAGCTAAAAACATGCTAATTTAATTTTTTTTTTAAACAATACAGCACATAACATCACTTAAGCAATGCAGTGAGCACACAATAACATTTAAGTGTTATGAACATAGAATAATTCACTCAAGCTATTCAAACAATTACGCAGGCAGAATACAATAAATCATTACTACTGCCTCCCTAGGGTATCTCAACAACATTACTTAATCTACCTACATAAGGAATAAGCATTTACTTTATTCCAGTTCAATACCTCATAATCTTAATCATTATACACACATAGGTGCAACATAGAAATACCTAACACTCATGATATGGAGCCTACCTAATCTTTCATTTAATATGAGATTCTATCTTTTAATGAATATCTATTTCCCTTTTTCTCTTAGGTTCATTTTATACACCAAGTCCAAATGTTCCTATTACCATTAACCAACCTTTGACTATAAACATTGCCATACACATACCGAGAGTAATCCCTTACATTGCATTAACATGATTTCCATTTCCATTTACAATTAACTTCTACATAGTCATTTATAATTCTATGCTCATAGCATACTTATTACTTCATCATGATTCCAAAAGCACATAATGCAATACTCACAAAGTATCCTTAATCATTTGACCCATAGCTCATTTAATACTCATAAAATATCTTACATTGTATCAATTAACCAACAATCATCTCATTACAAATCAGGTAACTACATGAATTCATCTCAACACAAACTATGATACAATATCCTAATTCCATAACCACTAATAGTATCCACCAAATGTAGATATAATTCTTAAACTATAACACATGATACATTATAATTCTTTTCTAAAAGACAAGCATTCATTTTACCATCTACCCATACACTTACTAGTAATTTCCATTAATAAGATTAGTAATTCATTCACTAAGAACATCCATACAATATTTCATAAGGAACCTTCAATTACATCCCAAGCATTATAGGTTTTCGATTCAATCATTAGATCACTATCTACGAAGTATGATAATATAATTTCAAATTATTTAATCACAACTCATAAACATGTCCTAAAATATCTTCCAACATTACTCAAACTCATACATCCTATCAAGACATAACATTTCCTCTACTTAAATCATTAGTTAAAGACATCATTTCAGATCTAATACCATTGTCATAACATTTACACCATTTTCTTTTAACATGGCTTATCAAGAACACGAAATGCATCATTAAATTCTAAACCACCATACTTATCCACATCTCATGCATCCATTTCATTTAATATAAATGTGTTACAACACAAATCAAGGTTCATCATTACAATCATATACCATAATCACAATCTATCACTAGAACAACATAGTCATTCCTCATAAACATGATCTCTTTTACAACCATTACATAAGTCACATCATCATTTGCATTCTTGCTGTAATTATTATCCATGAATAATCTAAAGAAGCATCCTCATCCACGCAAGAAGAATCCAAAGACATGAACATCCCAATGGTTTAAAAGCACCAACCACCTGACCATGTGGAACCAAAGGAACCACCCCCCGTGCTAGGAGATGACACAAGGTCCCAACACGCACTCTACATCTAGCCTGACACTCAAAACCAAAGAGACGAACCAACAAGGACTCTCAAGCAAGAACTCACACAGAGCCACAAGAATAAACTCCCAGAGGCGTAAAACTCATCAGGACATAAATGCATCCAATAAGCATAATCATAAATCATAAAGGGGGAACACATGTAGGAGTGGAGTGTCATCACATGCCATCCTCATAACATAATAACACAAGGCACTAGCTTAATGGACATGTGGAGCCATCTCAAGCTATGAGAGACCAAGGGAGATTAGCTTACCGTCTTCACGGCCTTCTCATGCTTATCCTAAAACATCCTCCCTAGGACTAAGTCATGAGGCTCAAAACTATTCATTATCTTGTTTAAATGAGTTATACTTTTCCCATCCCAATTAATTCATTATCAATGTTATCACTTGCTTACAAATCATGGAAAACTCCAATGTGCCCTGGTGGTCTAGACTTCACGCATCCTTACAAGGAACCTCATGCCAGCCTATCTCTCATGACCTTGGTCATAACAAGGAAGCCCACTCCTCCTAACATGGCCCAACAACACATCACAAGAGGCTCTACCAACATAAATACATTAAAATAATACTCAATGCAGCCAATAACTTCCACACATATTCTCACAACATATGCAAGGCTACAACAACATCAATATAAAAAAATGAGCCTCTTGGATGGCAATAAACAAAGGCATATCAAGCCATCAAATGCTCCCATCAAATAGAAGATAACATCACAACAAGGCCTACTCACTTGCTAGTCCAAAATAGCATATATATTCACCTCAATCATCCATGGCCTATTCACACGAAAGAGAGTCTATAATGTCCACAATGGTGCAGAGGAGCAAATATACATAAGACCATCCAAATACATCGAAACTGATAAAAGCCAAATATGGAAAATATAACAACCCTCAAATAAAGCCTCTGGTACAAAAATTAATCCAGAAAGTTCCACACAAGCAAGCAACTAGCAAATTAACCTACAAGAAAAACTGGAAAATGCAGAAATTGGAAGAAAATCTGATGTAGAATCCAAAAAAGAAATCCAAGCCTTTAAACCAATTCGAATCCAACCACCAACAATCTCCAAATCAATCTTAGAAATTCATTCACCAAAGATGCCAACCCCCGTGAATGCACAGGAAGGCCAATTTATCAAAAATAAAAATAAAAACAAAACAAAAACAAGCAAAACCATCCTCCAATCAAAATATTTCAAAAATATTATATTCCATACCTACCTTCCCAAAGTTCAAGAAAATAAAATATATTTTCTACCTACCATAAACTTCCAGCCAATCAAATCCAAGGGTAGGTAAAATAAATTAAACCATTGACCTGGGGTGAAAATAACTTTTAAATAAAAGAATACAAATTACCCCATTTTAAATTACTTAATGGGTAAAATAATATTACCCAATAAATAAAATTCACTTCATTAAATAAATAATACACACTTGAAGGCGAATATTAAATCAAAACTCCATGCACGACACAGACTCAGAAAGACAAACCCAAAATCCAAGAGAGAAAAAAAAACCAAAACTAAGAAGAAAACTGAAGAAAACTTGTTGGAGAAAATTTTCCAAAGAGGAACCAACCCACAAAAACTTCACGGAAAATAAAATAAAAAGACAAACATTAACCAAAAACCCTAGCTTCAATCTCAGCGAATCAAAATATTCCAATCTATAATATATTTTACCAACCCCACCATATATTATAATTTTACCTCCCTTTTTAAATTCAACCAATAAGAAAAGAGGGTAGGTAAGGTAAATATAAATCATGTTTTTTTACAATTTGGTGGGAATGTTTTATCATTTTATTATTTATACAACCCACTTAATATAAAAGTCAAACTAATAAATAAAACATGAGCCAGAATTAAATAAATTAAATTAAATAAACCAAAGGTTCATAAATGAATTAATGAACTAGATAAACATTAAAAGCCAAATAAATATTAAATCATAGGCGATTAAATAAATAAATAAATACCAATAAAGGTCAAATCACAAATAAATATAAAATGCATCATAAGCTAAACAATAAAAATTAAATAAATATTAAATCATCATTAAAATAAATAAACATTTAAATATCAAATAATCAAATAACCAAAAAGGAAAGAATCCAATAAATTAAATTAAACATTAGATAACCAAATAATCAAATCGTTATTAATCAAAATAATTAAAATAAACATCATTAATTATTTAATCTCGCATCAATAATCAAATAGTCAATCTCAACATAAAAGGAATAACCAGCCAATACTAACATACTCACAACACAGAAGAAACCCAGCTTACTAACTACCACGACGACTTGCGCCAAGACACTGACGACTCACAGTGAACAACTTAGACCTAGAGTATGTGAGGGGAAATTGTGCCAACTCCGAACCACATACCATTGGGATTTAAAGACATGCTCAAACCTGTGGAGCCAGGTGGAGTCCATGTCTGGTACCTGCAAATCCTGCATCCACAAAGCAACGATACGACATATGCATATATATATATTATAACAGACAAGGGTTAGAGAATTGCAATGACACATCCCGCTCGCAATGAGTGATGTGGAATTGTCTCTATCCCGAAGACAGTCATACAAGAATCAAACACACCATCAGATCAACTCATCATAGATAATCATTAAATATGGTTAGTACATAAAAACATCATCAAGTGCATGACTAGTATAATTCACGATTATAGTAAGGCATGTAAAATCCATCAACAATTATGTTCATCAAATCACATGATCAATATAATCTTTCGATAGTCAATCACATAATAAGCATATAATGTCTAATAAATCACATGATCATTAATGATAGTATCAAAATCCTATAAATCATCTGAAATAGCCTATGCCCAATAGTGTTTATCACGCATGAATTAAAGGTCAACTCTAGTCAAACAAGTCAAGTCAGGGGTGGACCCTACACTTATCTCACATCCAATGTTACAGATGTGATCAGTTCAGACACTATGTTGCAAAGTGCCTAGAAAGAACCAAGAAACATGCTACATTTGCCGAAGCAGGAAAGACTAAAGGGGAAGATGACTCCAAAAAATATGTATTCTACTCAGCACTCACAAGCCAAGCTTCTAAAAAGATCAACTCATGGGTGATTGACAGTGGCTCATCCAGGCACATTACAGGGTTTAGAGAAGTACTTGACTCCATGACAGAGGAGAGTAATGAGGATGTAACCATCGAAGATGACTCCACACATCCAATCAAAGGAATGGGAACCTGCACCATCAAATTGAAGACAGGCATATCCTTGCGGCTCGAAGGAGTACTATATGTCCCCGACATCAAAAGGAATCTAGTCTCTATATCGGCACTGGAAGATAATGGATACAGAGTGACATTAATGGACAACAGAGTATTGGCTTGGCCAAAGAACTCTTCCATCAAGAAGGCAAAGATCATTGGACAGAGACAGGGCTATTTGTATGAGCTGTGCACAGAACCCAACCTATCCTTAATCCATGAAGCCACTAATGCAAATGAAGTTTGGCATAGAAGATTAGGCCACCTAAATTTTAGGGCTTTATCTTCAATGGGAAACCTTGTCACAGGTCTACCCAAGTTAAAGCAAGATCATTCAGGGGCATGCAAAGGATGTGCCCTAGGTAAAAATACCAAGGGTACATTCCAAAATAGTACTAAGAAAACTAGTAAAATTCTAGAGTTAGTTCATTCTGATGTATGTGGATCCATGTCCATATCCTCTCTAGGGGGATTCTTGTATTATGTAATATTTGTTGATGACTACTCTAGGAAGACTTGGATCTACTTTCTAAAAAGTAATGAATCAGAAGAGATCCTCTCTAGGTTTAAAGAATTTAAATCACTAACTGAAAACCACTCAGGAAACAAAGTTAAAACCCTAAGAACTGACAATGGGGGAGAATACACATCAGATTCATTTAAAGAATTTTGTAGAGATAATGGGATTAAGAGGGAGCTTACTATACCTTATAACCCCCAACAAAATGGGGTAGCTGAAAGGAAAAATAGGACTATAGTCGAAGCTACCAAGGCCATGATTCTAGATCAAAACCTTAACTCAAATCTCTGGGCAGAAGCAACCAACACCACTGTATATATACAGAACAGATGCCCTCACTCCCATCTTGAAGACAAAACTCTTGAGGAAGTATTCACTAAAATTAAACCAGATATCAGCCACCTTAGGATATTTGGGTGTCTTGTCTATATCCATGTACCTAAAGAAAAAAGACTAAAACTAGAGCCTTCTGGAAAAAGAGGATTGCTTGTAGGATATAGTGAAACCTCCAAAGCCTACAGAATCTATGTACCTAGCCAAAGAAATAATGAACTAAGTAGGGATGTAATCTTTGAGGAGGACTTAGCCTTCAAAAGAGCTCAGAGCTTCATAGAACCTGAAATCTATGTCCCTACTTCTAACTTAGATGAAGATCCTACTCCTGAGTTTTAGAGGGAGAATCTAGATGAAACTGAAAATGAAAATGAACACTCACCTAGAAATATCAAGAAAAGACCACTATGGGCCACCAAAATAGTAGAAGAAGCTCAGAGGTTTGCTGCTCCTTCAAGAACCTTCAGAGAAAGCAAAAGGCCTAATAAATTCACTAGCTATGTTGCTCTTATGAAAGATCTATCTAAAAAATGAACCTAACAATGTAACAGATGCCCTTAAACATCAAGTATGGAAGGATGCTATGTCTGAAGAGTATCAATCCATAATGAAAAATGATGTATGGGAGATTGTTCCTAGGCCAACTAAGAAATCTGTTGTTTCTTCTAAATGGGTTTTTAAGATCAAACATGCTGCAGATGGCAGTATTGAAAAACATAAGGCAAGATTTGTAGCCAGAGGGTTCTCTCAAAAGGAAGGAATAGACTATGAAGAAACATTTTCTCCAGTAGCCAAATATACCTCAGTAAGGACTGTGCTAGCCATTGCAGTAGCAAAGGGATGGAAGGTACATCAAATGGATGTAAAGACAACATTTCTTAATGGAGAGATATCTGCAGAAGTATACCTAGAGAAACCTAAAGGGTTTGAGATTCATCATGCAAAGTCTCATGTGTGTAGACTCAAGAAAGCTCTATATGGGCTTAAACAAGCCCCCAGGGCCTGGTATGAAAGAATTGACACATATCTATTAGAACTAGGCTTCTCTAAAAATGATGCAGATCCTAATCTCTACTACAAACAGAATAAAGGTGATATGTTTATATTGATTTTATATGTTGATGACTTATTAATCACATGAGAAGATCACCTTATAGATCAATGCAAGAAAGAGCTATCCAAAGAATTTGATATGAAGGACTTGGGATTCCTTCATTATTTCCTAGGGTTGGAAGTATGGCAGAAAACCTGATAACATTATTCTAAACCAAGGCAAGTATACCTTGGACATCCTGAAGAGATTTGGAATGCTAAATTGCAGACCCATGACCGCTCCCATGGAAACCAATATTCATAAACTTAAAGAAGCAGCAGTAGAATCACCTTCTACTGACCCCACTCTATACAGGCAGATGATTGGGTCTCTTATGTACCTGGTAAATACAAGGCCAGATATTTGTTATGTAGTAAATGCTTTGAGTCAGTTTATGTGTGAGCCAAAGGAGATACACCTGGTTGCAGTAAAACACATTATGAGATATTTACAAGGCACCTTAAGTCTTGGTCTCAAGTATGAGAAAGTTGATTTTAATCTACACAGATTCGGATTGGGTTGTAAGTGTGACTGACCAGAAAAGTACCTCTGGGTGTTGCTTCAGTTCGGGATTAGCCATGATATCCTGGATCAGCAGAAAGCAATCTTCTGTAGTGCAAAGTTCCACCGAGGCCGAATGCATTGCAGCCTCCATGGCTGCCCGAGAAGTAGTGTGGCTTAGGAAGTTGCTTGTGGGACTATTTGGTGAACCTATGAAACCCACTGTCATCCATTGTGACAACCAGAGCTGCATAAAGCTTTTTATAAATCCAGTATTTCATGACAGATCCAAGAATATTGAGATTCCATACCATTATGTGTGAGACATGGTAGACAGAAATGTGATCAAATTGGAATATGTTAGCATAGGAGATCAGACTGCAGATATTCTGACCAAACCACTTTCCAGATTGAAGGTTGATCACTTCAGAAAAGGTTTAGGTATGATAGAAAAGTAATCTGCTTTATAAATAAGATGTTTAGTGTGTAAACTTCTTTTGTCATGTTGGGACATTCTGGGTTTTACCCCTTCTGTTCATATCTAAGAGGTGACAATCTCTTAGATTATGAACACTTGTATGTAGACATCATAAGGTGACGATCTTATGATTCTCTAAACCAGTTATCATGTTGGATCTCTGGTATGTAATGGATGTGCCATGATGGTGTTGTGATAAAATATTTGTGCACATATCACAACCTGGATATGATGAGAATCTAAACATCCTCATATGTTTATCCTTGGTATTGCGTGTTTAGGCAATATTGATATCACATGTTTAGGTGATATCTTGTCATAATGAAATGATGAATCTTTTATATCACATGGTTAGGTGATACTCTATGTCACATGCTTAGAGTGATGTTTTATATTTGTATACTATGTCCTAATGATACTTCATATCATATGTATTGGTGATATATATTCTTGGAGACTGACATTATGGAAAAATAAATGTGATGCAGGTTACTTTATCTATCTTCCAAAGCTAAGAGGGAGTGTTAATGCATTAGTAGCTTCTGCAAGATAAGATTTTCCTAACTTATTAATCTCCTATATTCTGTTTTTGGTTTACTCATCTATGCCATTAGATTATCTAAAGTGAATATGTTTATCAAACTATAACTTTGATCTTGATTATGATATTGATATTGGATAAAGATGGATTAGATCGATGACCTGCTTAACATATTTAAGCGTCGATCTAGATGCTATCGAGCTAGTAACCTGATAGCATATTAATGTCGATTCATTTATGAATCGACATTAATATACTATCATGGTATTAACCCGATAGCATATAATTCTATTAGTTATTGTTATTGTTTACTTTAACATCGATTCATTATCGGGTGTGCTTATATCATAATCTGCTTTGACACCAATTCATTATCGGGTGCATTTATATCATACTCTTCTTTGACACTGACTCATTATCGGGTATGTTTCTATCGAACTGTTAACATATACAAATGGCACCGAGTTGTTATCATAAACACCAAAGTGAATCGGTAGACAATCACGACCAAGTGACATCTTGGTTGGACATGTCTAAAAGACATGTCCGATCAAGGTGCCACTTGATCGTGACTGCCTTGCTATATATACATCATTCAAAAGAAAAGGAAGAATATTGAAATAGATACAAGTTCATCCTTCAGACCTACAGAAAAGAAATACAATAATATTATTGTCATAGTTATAGTATCAAAATTGAAAATGCACAATCTAGCATATAACTTGTTCATTGAATTGGAAATTGCAATAACATTTACACATACTGGTTAAGGTCTTTTACCAGTGTCAATCAGGGGCTCGAGATATTTCATCATTTGCTCCCCCTAATCTTTTCTGATGCTTAGTTTGTCGGTTCAGGGACTTCCACACTAGGTGCAGAAACCGGTTCTACTTGAATCACTTCTTCAGGCTTCTTCTTCCAGGTTTTCTTCATGTCTGTCTGAATAATTTCAACATCAATCTTTCCTTCCGGAGTGACCGGTATATCATCTGATATACTCTTTCTTGCTCTGCACAATCTTGTTGTATGACCCAATTTGTTGCAGTGATAGCAAACCATTCCAGGTGCTCTCCAAGGTCCATTATTCACGTTTCCATTCTTCCTTCTACATGTTGTAGCAGTGTGACCATGACCATGACAAATCACACAGATTGTTCTCCATTCGGTTGTCGCTTGATATCCACCGCTACCTGACTGATGACTATAGGTATTAAACCAGTTTGGGTTCTAGTTCCTAGAGGGTTCAGGAAAAACTCCTTGATTCCTTTGAGGATACCTTCCGGTATTGTGCATGACAGACCTGCATTCAAATGCTCTATGCCCAAACTTGTTGCATGCATAACAATTACCATTGAATCTATTGGATCTAGGCTTATCGTTTAGAAAATAAGGAAAATTATTGTAAGCCTTACTTCTACATACATTAGTAGTGTGTCCTTCCTTGAGACAGTTAAAGCAAATAGGTTTGAACTTTTGCTTACCTTTATCCTTTGATGCTAGTTGTTTCTTTGATGCTCCACTTTTTGTTACAGAGGTCTCACCTTCCTCATATTCAGAGAAACCAAGTCTATTGGTATTCTTTACCGATTTAGCTGATTCAAGATTCTACTCTAGCTTAACAGAGCTCTATTGAATTTGGCAAGTATTTCTTTTGACTCAGTGAGTTCTTTGGAAATGGCAGCATTGGATTCCTTCAAGGTTGCATTCTCAGAGATAGCCATGTTTAGTTCACCTTGCACTTCTTCTTTTTCCATTTTGCTTTCATGAAGGTGAGTGGTATGTGCACTGATCTCTTGCTTCATCTTGGAGATTTCATGATCTTTGTCTTTTACCATATCTTCATCTTTCCTCCGGTTCTCAAGCTCTTGGCATATTCAGATAGTTAGTCCTTCCAACTCTTTTATCAGGTTGGAATTGGATTCATTCAACTTTTCTACCTCTTGAATTAGGGCTTCCATGTCCGCTTCATCATAAGAACTATTTTCAAATAGCTCCATCAGTTTTTCAGCATGCTCTCTTCTTTTTGCCTGAGAGGCCTTATATTTGACCATAAGTTCATCATAGGCTTGCTCAGACTGAGTGAGCCGATGAGTAAGTTCCCTCACAGTGTATTCCCCCATATCTCTTTCCAAGTGGTTAGACTTATAGAAAGGTTGGCTCTGATACCAATTGATGAATACTAAGAGGGGGGGTGAATTAGTATACCGAAAAATACTGAACTTGAACACTTAAAAAGTCTAGTAGTAAATCAGTAAAATAGTTTAACAAACAAACCAGTTGACACACATGCAAACCAAATAGCAAATAAGGCATTCACCCACAGAAGCAGTAACACCATAACACAAGATATTTGACATGGAAACCCAAATGGGAAAAAACCATGGTGAGATGAAACTCACAAGTAACTATCTGCAGAATAAAAACCAGACCAGTTAAGGTCATACAATGTTCTTTACCAGAACAAATCCTGTTCAGAATCTCAATCTCTATTAGGAGATAAGTCCAATTAAAGACTACCTTGTGAGGGGATTTCAAATCCACAGATGTGAACCACCTTGTTAGAGGATTTACAAAGGCTTTTCTGGGCCTACCCGGTTAAGGGTTTCTAACTTGTCAAAGATGTGAGTAATCAACAAGTGAGTGATCTAGCAAATAGCACATATTTCTTGGTTAGATCCTTGATAGCTCATTCTTAATGCATTCTAGCATTACTTCAGTCTTCAACACATTCACACTCTGCCTTCTCTCATAGACCTAAACTTCTCTTCTCTGATCACACTTACAAAAACTCATCAACCACTTTCAAAAACCCTTCCAACCACCTAAAACCCTAGACATGATGTCCTTATAAAGGAATCTGATTTCATGTCGGTCCAATAGGTTTACAATACAATTTTATCGGTTCAATGCATCTAGACATATTTGGTAGCACGACACAAAAAGCACCGGCAGAGTGTCGGCACCGCCAAACAATCGGTGGATAGTAACTCATCACAAAATGTTGGTTGGTAACTCATCACAGAGTATTACCAGTTCATACAAAATACCAGTTTACGCAAAATACCGGTTGCCAGTTTGTCAAAAATGAAGACTGGGAAATATGTGTTTTGCCTCTTTGATCCTTCGTGCTGCTTGAGATCCTCGAACCGCTTGGGGTCTTCATACCGCTTGAGATCGGGAAACACTTTCTGCAAAACACTGATAGTCTAAAGACTAACACATGATACCGATTTGGAACAATTACCGATTGAATATAATTCATACATTCAAAAAGTGACCTCATAGCAAGTGTGTGACCATCAATGACAATTACAATATAATCATCAAAAATGCCAACAGTGACTAGGTCCAACTTTGTCGTTGTAGGAACCTTGGGTGGTTCTCCTTTCTTGGTATTTTGTGTCAAGTCTTGTTCCTTGTTCGAAGAAATCACCCTATCAAGAGTCTTTGGTATTCGAGACTTCATGGAAGCCTATGGAGTTTGATCTGCTATGGTAGAAGTAACAATAGGGTCTATGGCACTTTTCTTGGATCTTGTATTGCTGGCCACATTATCACCACTTGTTTGATTTATCCCACAAAAATCAACCTCCTGCCAATTCATGAAGGTAGTATCCCCCTTGTGGATGACCTGGGAAATCACCAAATTGTTGTTTCCTTGATGTTGTTGGTTCATTTTGTGCTACTAAGGCTTGAGAGAACTCACCATTCTGGCATGCATCCTGATTGTGTAGTTGATTTCATTGATTGCACCATTCTTGCTTTTGAGCAAGATTGTTCTGAGTTGGTACTAGTGCCTTTGAGGTGCTTATAGTTAAGGGATTCAATTTATTTAAGGGCCTAAGTTTTCTCCATTGATTATGCCCTTAAAATTTGTCCTTCTGTGTTGTTGATAGCTTTGATTTTGTGCTTGATAGGGGCCCCTATTAGCTTGCGGCAACTGTCTCTTGACCAAGACCAAATCATTTCCAAAACCCCATAGTTGTTGTTGTAAAGGGTTGATGATTCTTTGTATTGAGGCATTGAGATATGCCCACAACTCCCTATTTTTTGAAGATGGTTGAGTTGGTGCGGGCATGAGCAAAGTAGATGCCATTGGTATTGGTGCCAAAATAGGTTGTTGTGTAGGATCTTCTGGGAACAAGGGCATCAGAGGCCTAGGAGACAACTTCCCTTCTTGAATTAAGCAATTCTCTGCCCTAATAGCAATATCATAAGCCCCTGGAAGGTTATCGCCTCCCATTGATTGTATCATTACAGCAATATCACTATTTAAAGCCTTAAGAAAATACAAAAATGCATGATTTGATGGAGGCTTTACTAATGATGGAATTATATCCCATGTCTTTTGAAACCTACAATTAAAATCACCCATGAATTCATGGGGTGCTCTTTTGATTGTAGTTAGATGCTCCATAAGTGACAGATGATCACTTTTGTCTTCAAAATGTCTACACAATTTCTTCCCTAAATCATCCCAATTATGGATGGAGTTAGGAGCTAGTCCTCTATACCATTGAAGGGATTTTCTTTTGAAAGAGGAGGCAAGAAGCCTCACTGCAAAATTATCTTCCATGACATCAAACGCAGTGTAGATGCTCGACACGTCTTGGATGTGTTCCTCTAGGGAGGTAAATGTCTCTCCAATAAAAAATAGTAAATCCTCTACTAGGATATCATTCCTTTGGGCTAAAACTAAAGGGATTCCACTATTAAAGGTGAAAAATGTATGTGCTCTTGGCATTGCCATGGCAAATAGTGGCCTATTGATATAAATGGTAGGGCCCTTAGGTTGTGTAGGTCTGATAATAGGAGGGGTAGAATGAGACCTTAGGGGTGTAGATACTTATGCTTGGGCTCCCCTTGTAGGTGACAAAGAATGCCTCACCCTTCTTCTTCTAGAATTAGAACTTGAAAGCTCAGAATATTGGAAATTACCTCTAAAATATGCTTTGGTTTGAATTCTTGGCATGAGAATGGCAGTTGGTCATCACCAAGAGTCTAAATTTGTCCTTAGAGTCACCAAGTGCTTGATTTAATTGCCTCCAAAGGCAGGAATGCTAAGAGCAACACTTAATCCTCAACATGAATGTTTGAAATGCGTCCCACCGGGCATGCCAAAAACTATTGTCACAAAAGTTGTACATGTCTGATGAACAACCTTGATCATCAACCTTGTGCAATTTGGAAACAACCTCCCAAGTGTGGGACTTGCAGAAGTGAGGTTGAGTCTCCGGAGAAGGCCTAATTCCTTTCCAATCTGGGTGTAAGTGTTGGACCAACCCAACACTGATAAATCCTAGTATATGCTCTGATAAGGAAAAGGGAGAAAGAGGGGATACTTGAAAGAAAGGAAAAAAGGTTCACACCTAGATTGAAAGTATGATCTTCTTGCCTATAACTACATAAAAACATTAATAGAATTGCCCTGGGTATGCACAAATTCTATCCAAATCTATCACCTAAGGAAATGTGAAGGTTGGGATTCTTATGAATAACAAGAGGAACTACACTTAGTTCACAAATGGTATTCAAAGAGGAGAATAACACATTCACGTGTAATCTAAGATAACCAAGAAGGGATGCATTCACACAAGAAGGTAAGAATTACACAAATTGTGAAAACTAAATAAGGCAAGATAAGAAAATTGTATTCATGTAGAGGCAAGGCAACTTTTACAACAAGTATTCAGTTCATAAGAAAAGAAGAAGAAGAACCCCTTTTAAAAGATATAAAAATTGCCTTTATAGCTAAGGCATAACTCAAAATGAACTAAAGCTAGAAACACTAACCCTATTAGGTCAGGTTACAAAATAGCAGGGAGGAGAAGAAGATCAGATCGACTGATTTGATGGTGTATGGAAAGAAGGCTATGAGAACATCCTCTGTCTCAAGAAAAGAAAAAGCTTGTATAAGATCTGCAATCGAATGCACTGGCATGGCATCTGCAGGCACAAAAGTCCTCAATCCATATTGAATGAGAATGGTCGGCATCAAAAATTGGCCTCAAGGTCCAATCTGGAGTAATGGTGAAGAACCCCAATAGTTGGACTAAAATTGAGTTGAAATCTAAGCGTCGACTGGGTAGAAAAAGGGACCTCGACCATCGAATTGACAACTACCCTGCATAGGGGTTTAAATGCCAATGACCTCTGCAAGTTTAAAAATTGGTTGTTGATCTGAGAGATATGCATGAAGATGGGTGTCTGAGATCTCTCCACATAGCGCCCCAAAGGGCTCAATTGAGCTTTAAAACATCATCGTCTGATCAGGCCTTTATGAAGATCTGATGGTCACAGATATCTGACGTGGCTGGCTGGGTCCACATCCTCTTCATTTTTTCCTTGTGAGCTCCCCTAGGACCTTGAAAATTCACCACAAGATGGCGGGAAGCACCTATATTATTTTTTATGTTACCCCGTGAGGGCTTATCTCTACATCAAAATCTCTCACAGGATGGCAGGGAAGAGGTATTTTACTTGCCCCGCGAGGTCATGCTAACTGTTGGTATTATGGATGTGTTGCATTGGCTTTGTCATTGATGTCAACACTTATCCTTGTGGAGATCTTTGGTTATGTTCACTGGCATGTTCAGTGACTTATGCACAGTTACCGGTATCTGGTTCACCAACAAGTTATATTGTTCACCGGCACTAAGGATAATCTATTATCATCTAGAGATTACTTAGTTATGTCGAAGACATTATTTGGACACTTGGTTTTGGTGATTTGATTATTGGTACAATTGAGTTTGCATATTTGTTGTTACCGACAAATAGGTCTAGGTTATGGACCGGCAAGCGTTATCTATTCCAAATCAGCACGTCACATTATGGAGATGTTTTATTGATTGGTTA